>NW_013672325.1:28632-38695 GCF_000517525.1 Limulus polyphemus
TGCTAAATTAGGGACGGCTAGCGCAGATAGCCCTCGTGTAGCTTTGCGCGAAATTCCAAAACAAACAAACAAACCTTCTTTCTACATACCTCTTCTAAAACTGGCCGATACTTGTTCTGATTGTTAAGGTTGAGAAAATGATGAGTTAGCTTTAATGCAACATTACGGACGGCCGCGGTTCATACTTTCATTATATAAACTCTTACATCTTCCTTAATGCCTTGTAAGGTTTTTTTTAGAGCAGATTTATAACAGCCTAGATCAGTGGTTCTTAACCTTTTTTGCTCCATGCCCCACCTCGACACCTCAAAAAATTTGATGCTCCCTTAATATAAAAACAAATTTGGTGTTGAAAAGGTATAATAATATAATGTAAACTTTTTCTTATTGTAGCATTTTCAAATTGCTCCCCTGTGTGGCGTGCGCCCCACGTTCAGAATCACTGGCCTAGATCAACAAGTGTGTGTACTTGATTTGAATTGTCGTTTCTGAATTTGTTCAATTGTAACTGATATAACTAAAAAGGTTGAACGTAGTTACAGTTGAGAGAAATTTGTCAGTCACGTGTACTCGAACACACACACACAACAGAATAGTGTCATACCCACTGTTTGTTTTTTAAAAGTTTGTAGAAGATATTTTTAAATCGATTTTTTTTTTCAGTGTGATTAACGTTATTTCTAGATGACAGTAATCGTTACCTCGGTTCTGTAACAGTGCCACGGTGTTCATCGTGGATTAAAGAAATAATGTATCATGCCCAAATTATTTTGATTATCTGAAGTGTCGAAGTAGACTGAAATGCAGCTACTACGTAAATAGTAATGTAATGAAGCAATCAATGCAAATTCGTATAAATCTTATAAGGTGTTTATTTTTATATCAGAAATAATCCAGTTTTTATGGCGGGATTGTATGTTGCCGTTAGATACGACAGAACAGAATACACATAGACCTAACATTTGTAAAATACAACTTTTGGTTTGGTTGAACGGCAAATAAGCTAATTTTACCGAAGTATTGATCCATTGCATGCTGCTTATGTTTAGCATCTAATCTGTATATAAACCGAAAACTGTGTAACCGAATTTGAAGAGCAGTTTGTATATTTTAACGAAAAAGAATCCGAGTCACTTCACAGTATATTACGTATCTTAATACACCATAAAGTGCCGTCTTCTCTGAAGCAAATTTAGTTGTTTTTATTTTGTCAAACAAACGATGGACATTTTAGATTCAAATGTTACTAATACAAATTATATTATTTAGATATCTCTGTTGTATGGGACCGTGAACCCAGCTATCAATTACAGCAATAGATCTAATATGATAAGTTATTATTGTATACAAGCTATAGATTAAGGTCTGGAATCAGAGTGATTATCATACTGAAGATCAGCAGAATAGTTTCAGTTCGTAAACTAATGATTTCCTTTACCCAGAAAATGGGTTCACAACTGTTATGATACCATGACAGAGAAAACAACACATTTTATTGCTTTATATGCCCTTTTTAGCTGTCGAACTTGGACTTGTGGGTTTATATCTAGTCTTGCTGGGCTAATTAATGTGGAGAATGGAACTAACAGAATACGGTAAATCTTTCAAGTACGAGTATTTTATTTTCATCAATAAAGGTTTTCTGCTGAGACAAATACAAGAGCTTCAAAAGAGTTTTGTATATTTTAATACGTTACATATATATATGTTATGTATGTGTATATATATCATTTCATTATTACATCGCGATGACTCATACGTATCATTACATTGCAATAGTACTTTAAAACATTTATTGGCAAGGAAAGGATAAGAACGTTGTGTAGCGTAAAACAACTGTTTACAAACGACACAATGAAAGTTCGGAGTGAAGATTGACTGAAATTTTTTAAAGAATAGGAATTTACAGTCTCGGTAAATGACGTTTTCTCACGAAACTGGTATTATATTTTTTCACATAGTAGTTTGTCGCCAGTGGGACGTCTATAATTTTTTTGAAGATTGGAAACAACTTAGTAGTTTACGTCGTAATTACATTAATCACATATATAATAAAATTATTTGATTCCAGCTCTAACTATAAATAAGAAATGTCATTGTAATATGAATGAATTAGCAAAGGCCTTTAACATTTTGCGTTCTCTGTGGATTTTCGTCATCCAGTGAAGTATCTTATCACTATATATCTGATAAATGCCAACGTTTATGGCCTCGTATAAGTCAGTCTGTAGTTTTTAGCATGATATACAGATAGCACCAATTTCATGATAAAGAAGCCTAATCAGAACAAACTTTTCCCGTTTCATTTTTGATATTTATTAATTCAATTGCCATGGGTATTAAACATTAAAACTATATCTTTATCGTGACCAAGCTGATGAAAAGTTATTTTTACACACAGACTGATAGTCATTTCTGTATTTCATACACATAAAGTGTCTATTATGTGAATGATGTATTTTTGTTTACGTATTTTTCCATAGTGTATTTACTTTAACCCCCTTACATCTTATTCCCGAACTTATGTCATATTTTTGTGTAGTTAGTTAACTGCACGTATAATGTTTAACAACAAGAAAGAAGATAGTAATTGTAGTGGAAGCACTGAAGTGTGGAAATGGGTTTCGTTTTTATAGTTTGTAGGAAACAAGAGTCCAAAAAATAAATAAAACTGCATATAGTACCTCTTGAATGACTAATCTTTGGCTACCCTGCAGGCTTTAACGTTATGATTTGTATGTGTAGACCAATTTAATGTCATTGTTTTTTTTGTGTAGAGATAAAAATTGAAATAGAAACTTAATGCATTTATATGTACTAGTGGTCAAGCAAAAGAGATTTCAAAAGCAAGATAGGTCAGTTAATCTTTTTATTTTGTCGTTATTTAAAGCGTACAATGATCACTCCTCTTTGACCCCCCCCCCCAGTGGTTCAGCGGTATGTCTGCGGACTTACAACGCTAAAAACCGGGTTTCGTTACTCGTGGTGGGCACAGCACAGACAGCCCACAGTGTAGCTTCGTGCTTAACCTCAAACAAACAACTTCTGATAGATACGTTAAGTCACCCCTAAAAGATCTTCAGCTAACTCTTTAAATTAAATCCGATATTTGCGTGTATGATATTTGGTTATATATACATACAAGATAAGTAAAAAATAATAATTTAAAAGCGGGAATAGGAGTCGACAAAAAAGTACAGAAACAAACAAGCCTTATTTGTTTACTTTTTAAGTGTCACTGGTTGTAGGCTTGAAAATATGATCTTTGCATTTTGATTCAATTTGTTTCTGTACTTTTTTGCCGATCCCCATTCCCCCTTTTAAATTCACAATTTTTACTAATCTTGTTTCTTAAGTTATTTTATGTCCATTTATGGAGAATAAAGTTTAAGCTACATACGTTCAGTTGAATGCTGCATGTTTTTCAGTAGTTTACTGCTGCAATAGTTTTATAGTGGAGTCATAATAGGATGTGTGTGTGTGTTTTTAATAGCAAAACCACATCGTGCTATCTGCTATTCCCACCAAGGGGATATCTAATCCCCGACTTTAGCGTTGTAGATCCGTAGACTTACCACTGTCCCACCGGGAGACGTCATAATAGGGTTTTGTAGCTTGAGCAAACTGTCAGCAATAGATCTCCAGCCTAGTGTGCTTACTTTTTTTTGCGATCCCTATTTGTAGACTTTAAATTCCCAATTTTTAATTATCTTGTATGTTTGTAATGCACAACAATGGGCAAAAATATACCTAGAGTAAGACCCACCCCCCAAGCACGTATAAAATTTTACCAGTAGAAAAGCATCCTTTTCAAATAAAACAAATACTTCTAAACACATCTGTTAGCGATTAAATTCAACTAAAACTGAAATGGGGAATCAAAAGAGGGAGTATTATAGAAGAAAAAGTGGAATTGGACTCGTGTAACTCATGAAATTTGGAGAAATCAAGCGTGTCTGACTGACCAACTGATACCTGGCTTTTACATATTGATAATAGATGTGATGTTGTTCTGAGCGGTTGCTTTTGTACTCGACGCATGTTCACACAAAACCTTAGGCACGAAGCCACCTGACTCAACAAACAATTACTTTAAAAGACACGAAGTGCTATTTAAAGTGATGCGTAAATAGCTCCTACATTTTGGCACTTTTTCTCCTGTCAAGGAGGGAGTTCCCAGGACCAGATCAGGCATGGTGTTATGTGTGGGACACCACATCATCCACATCATTATGACGTAGGATCCAAATAGGAAACCCGGAAAGGCTCCTGTGAAAAATAAGTCAAAAATTAGCGCAAATTTATGCTTGGGAATTATCACAAAAAATATTTTGTTAAAACAGACTGAAGATACCAATTATCTGTAGGGAAGAGGACGACTTTTCCTCAGAAGAAGAACAGGTATGTATGCAATCACATGGTCATCGTATATTTTAATCTTTTATCCAAAGGCACAAATATTTAGCATGTTTGCTCAGTTATATGTAGTGAATTCAGGAGCAATATGTAGCACTTTCCTGGGAAAGGAAATTCTATATTTCTTTTGTGTATTGCCAGTTTTATACGGAATAGTTTTGATTTCAAGTAGTTTCCTGTCATTTATAACCACGTAAATCAAGTTTAAATGAAAATAATCAACTTTTAAATAAGTCATGGACATTCGTAGCGCTTCATATAGTATATGTGTTATGGTTTTGGTGCAAAATACCCAGCTGTTTTACTGTAGGCTTGTGAAACAATAATAATAATATGAATAAATTGGCAAATTTTGATTTTGTCTACAAGTCACTTATTTTGCTTGTTATCAATGTTTGGGTGGTTTCTAACTATTGAAAAGGAAGGTTTTGAGTGTTTTATCAAGAATAAGTCTGCTTTTCAAGGTGTTTTTTTTTCCGAATGTTCTAATAGAGCATCGTTTCCCAAACTTTTTTGGTCACGGAACACTTTTCAGCTGAGAAAAGCTTACGAAAGTTCCACTCATAACATTTATGCGGGTTTGGTTGTGAAATTAAAAATAGAGACATTAGAGGCGCGCAGCGCCCTCTAGATTTGTAAATTATTCATTTATTTATTTAATCAAATTACATATTAATAAATTTTTACATTTTTATGCTTATAATATATTTTAAGTGGAGAGGTTTGTACCAAACAACTACAGACACTTATCAATATCCATACATAATTATAACCAAACAACTACAGTGAGACAGACACTTATTAACTTTTCACCACAAATTAAGAAACCAGTTAAAACCGAGAGAAGGTTATCACAATCGTACGTGTGAAGTTTCGTTTATAAACTACGTAGCAAGTTTTAGAGCATGCAAACCACGTGAATTATTGATGTACTAACACTTACATGACCAGTTTCGTATCCACTGGATACTTAGAATCCAAAGTCCCTTCTACGTCTATTAACTCTTACGTTCAAGGACTGTAATCCAGTTTATGTACATCAGCCAATTAGTACTCCAGATTATGTAGGTCAAGGGAAATACGACCTAATGAAATAACAACAACTTATTGCTAGAACCCACCAAATGAATAGCCAATTCAGAAATGTATAACTGCAACGAAACAAACAGCTAAAAAGTTGTCTATACTGACAACTTCTGCCTAGATACGTTGAGTTTACCTGTATATGTCAACAGGAAGTGTTGAGACGTCTTTATAGAATCACCAATTCGGCCCTTCTTCCACCTAGAACTAAATGTTTCTTGTGTATTTGATACTACTTAATACACAAATACAGATAACTGTGCTGCTCCAGCACGAATACTATATAGCTGGTGCTATACAGGGGCCAGACACATATTTAGTGTTTTAAAATTTGTAAATTCTCCCTACATCGCGACTCCCACTGTCAAGAAAATGTTAGCATAAAGTCGATAAGAGTCTATATATAAATGCATACTGTAAAATGCATACTTGACTTTAATATTACTGTAGTTGGAAGTTATATATTCCTGACTGTTGGTATGCCGTTTGTTTATCATAATATCATGGTCATGTCAGGGTAGGCATCAATGTAATATAACTAAGGGTCTAGGACTTACGTACAAGAAAAACAAGTTGGGTCAAAACATGTATTGATTATTATAGACTAGTACAAACTCTCGCTACGAGGTCGGTCGAATTTACCAACCTCGTAGCCATTTTGTACTCGTGTATTTTACAGTGTAACATTAAATTTTAATATTGAAAGTCATGTAAGGTTGATCTATGTATAGTGGTATCATCCATGTATTCTTGTTTGGCACTGCCATCCCTTCATCATTTTACATTTACAAAATGTTACTTATGGGTGGAGTAGTCATACTTTGTAATTTGATACCGAAAGAAGTATCGCCAATTAGATGAGTTCTAGGGGTGAGTTTAATAACAGTTTGAAACAGCTTCAGACCGCCTGATTGTTTTGATTTGTTTTGAATTTCGCTCAAAGCTACACGAGGACTATATGCATATAGCGCTAGCCGTCCCTAATTTAGCAGTGAAGGACTAGAGGAAAGGCAGCTAGTCATCACCACCCACCGCCAACTCTTGGGCTACTATTTTACCAACGAATAGTGGGATTGACCGTCACTTTATAACGCCCCCACGGCTGAAAAGGCGAGCATGTTTGGTGGTACTGAGATTAGTACCTAACCATCTGACTATGCCTGAAGCCGTGTAAAAATAGCATGGAGTAATTTAACAACAATGATCCCCCTTCTGATACACTCCTTTCTGCCCCCCCCCCCAACTAACTCTTTACCCCATTGTCTGCTTCCCAAATAAAAAACCTAGAAACGCCACTAGTACTGTAGACTGTATTAATACAAATACCTGTAATCAGGGGCATATCCACCGGGATGGCTTGGGGACAGACCGCCATTGGGGAGCTCTGCCCCAATCGAAGATAATTTTAAGGTTTTTTAAATTCTCTACATTGTGATTCTTACTGACACGAAAGCGTTACTTTTTTGTACTCCCAATAAAATGTTTATAAAGACCACTGACAGTACTGCTATAACACGAATAACATAAAGCTTTAATACAGATGTCTGTAGTACTTGCTCTAGCACAGCGGTACTGAAACTTTAATAACCCGTGATTTCCTTTTCATTTAGTTTTTTTTTTGGCGGACCCCAAAACCCATCGATGTTTTTTGTTTCGAAAAAAAAAAGATTCCATGTACATGAAAAGCTGTATTCTAAAATTATTTCTTTTTAATTTTAGTTCATATACATGTTGCGTATCTGCTCGTTTGTTAATTTCCGGTTTAAATTCTTTCCCAGTGACTTCAGCGATACAAGTCCCTTCTTGATTAAAACTAGTTTATTCTTTCTCGTTACAAACTTGGTAATACACTTAATTTCCACAGTCAGTTTAACTTAGCTACTTTTATGAAAAACACGTTATAATTCACAGGGATTCACACACACTTACGGCTTGACTCGATTATTTTTATCTTCAATCTCTCTATCTATCTAATTATTATCTCACTTTATTTGCCGGGCTTATATACTAAAAAAGAGGGCGCCTGGAACAGACTAGAGTTGCCAGGACAAATCACGATCCTTCGAGAATCTCATCACGTGTTACCAGCGTCGCATGACTTCCGCTGTCGTAACATACATTTAATTTGACGAAAAATATTTTCTACTGTACAAATCATATTTTTTAAAATATGTTTATGAAATTTTGGACATGACTCGTGGACCTCTTGGGATCCGAAAGATTCCAGTTTGAGATACGCTGCTGTAGCACAAATGGTGTAATTGACGCATTATACCTGTCACCCCTTTTACGTTTATAAATGTATCTGTCTCTACCTAAAATATCTCAATATACCTGTCACCCCTTTTACGTTGATAAATGTATCTGTCTCTACCTAAAATATCTCAATATACCTGTCACCCCTTTTACGTTAATAAATGTATCTGTCTCTACCTAAAATATCTCAATATACCTGTCACCCCTTTTACGTTGATAAATGTATCTGTCTCTACCTAAAATATCTCAATATACCTGTCACCCCTTTTACGTTGATAAATGTATCTGTCTCTACCTAAAATATCTCGTTTCGTCTATTACTCAGTAATATCTTTTCACTATCTGTATATCTGTCTCTGGGTTTATATGCTATGTGTATATTTACTTATCTCTGTATTTAACTATCATGTAATCGGCCACCTCCCTTATACATCTGTCAATTGATATTCCTCTCTATATATCTGTTTCCAGACTTCTCTTTAATATTCAACAAGATTCCAGTGTGATGGGAGAGAACACTTCCATCCTCAGGTAAAGTAAAGGCCTCCGAAAAGATCCAGTTTTATATCAAAAACGAACTTGTATGGGGCCTAACAATTAATTTTAATAAGCTAAGATGTTCAATGTTTTCACTTCAAATAAACAGAATATGTTGAACAGCCTCAACTGGGAGAGACTATTACGGGTATAATGAAAAAAAGGTTTCAACATTAAAACTTTGATTAATATAAAAAAAATAATATTCAAATTTCGCTAAAAGCGAGGATACTCAACTGATAAAAATTAATGTATTATAAATATTATAAGCTTTTGTTTTATAACACTGTATATCAATTCCTAGTTAGAACCGGTATATTAAGTCAGCTGTATATTAATTACTGGGCTAGGTTTTTGTTCTGATCTATTTAGGTTGCTTGCTTTAATGCATAGTTAATAATAAGTAAAAAAACTTAGTCAAAACGTCGCAAACTAAAGAGTAAATCCACGTTTTATACAAAACATATCTAATATGCTAGGAATAGAGTTAAGTTATAATCAACAAATCAAACATCAGTAGTAACGTGACTTGCACCATGACAACGCCTATCCACCAGGATAACAGTTTTGTTTACGTCCTTTTTTAAAGTTTCCCTTGGACTATGTATTTTCATGACAAGATTTAAACTGTTTATCAAATATAAGTTGATAAACAACAAAGACAGTGTTTAAAATTTTCCTTCGTTTCATTTCGTTTCTAGTTTTCAGTCTAGAACTAATACACAAGTCAAAAATATCAAAACTACTACTATGTGCACCTAGTTTGTTGAAAGCTAATATAGACATCACTAAAATCTAAATTTAAAATCGTTATTTAAAAAAATATTTTAGATGTTCAGTTTTTAGATTGTTGTGTTACGACAGCGGAAGTCACGCGACGCTGGGAGCGTGCGCGCTGGAGTTTCTAGAAGGATAGTGACTTCGCGGGCAACCTCACGAATGTCCCAGCGTTTGCTAGGCGCCCTCTTTTTTACTATATAAGCCGGTGATAGATTGAAGAGAAATAATCGAGTCAAGCGAGCAGTAGGCACCGTAAGTAAAGTGTGTGAATCGCTGTGAATTATAGCGTGTGTTTATAAAAGTAGTTAAGTTAAAGTGACTGTGGAAATTCTGTGTATTGCAAAGTTGTATCGAGAAAGAATAATTTAGTTTTAATTAAGAAAGGACTTGTATCGTTGAAGTTCCTCGGAAAGAATTTATACGGAAAATTAACAAACAAGCCGATACGTAACAGTTGGTTATGGGGATGCGTGTTTCCAATTACTGTTGCAGTATGCTGATTACAAGCTGAAATACCTGTTAACTGACGGGGAATGTTTAAACTTAATCGACACAATGTAAGTTTAACAGCAATCATATATTTCAAAGTAATAACTTGAACATAAACTTTATCTCAAAATTTTAAAATTATAACAAAGCTTCTTTGTAAATAACATTTTGCAGTTTGCTTTCTACCTACCAACAAATAAAGATTTTGAGGTGATCCCACCCTTGGAAACCCTACATCTCATTGACCATGAGAAAATCATGATTTTAAATTTTAATAAAATATTTAACACTTTTTTGTACGATCATAACTTATTATGAAATATTTCCCTATATATTAGAATTAAATAATATCGATTTCACATTGAAGAAGAATTATAGAAGATGCCATATCTATTCTACATAATATCTTAATATCCATACATAATTATAACCACAGACACTTATCAACCAAACAACTCCATACATAATTATACAGACACTTATCAATATAAGTTGTTTGGTT
>NW_013672325.1:39174-45942 GCF_000517525.1 Limulus polyphemus
TATATATATATATATATATATATATATATATATATATATATACACACACACAGATACATAGATAGATATACGAAATGACATAAGCTCGTGCTTTTTCCCTCCCAAGATATTTCAAATCGTCTTACCTAATCCTTTGGAATATTTTTAATAGACTATCCCACATTGTCCTGTACAAAACAGACCGCGTCTAATGCCTAGCTTCCCGGTATTACAGCAGACTGACAAGTCTCGTGATTTCCTGTTGGCTGAAAGCCTTGTTGATTTTACAACACTCGGAGTTTATATGTATATATAAAACAACCAATGTTAATTACAGCCCTGATCTGTCACTCTGTTTGTTGCACATATATATATTAATATGACATGAATATTCGAGTTATGAATAACGTCCTCACCAATTTAAACATTTAGCACCTTGGAAATAGGCGTATCGCGTATCCAAGTGGCCTTACAAATTACTCTGCGTACAGCCTTCAATCGTGACATGTTATCGATAATACAATAACAAGTTTGTAAATAGTGTTTTTTTCTACACTCGCGTACTAAAACAGGCAGCACTGTACCAGGGAATGTCTCGTAATTAACGAAACCCATCAAAGTTGTAAAAATAATACTTCGTTCTCCCGATAGCGTGGGCCTGTATTCATACTCCTCCGCCACTGAAATAAAAGTCAGTGCACAGAGTGTAAGTTTATAACCGTTAATTTGTATCTTCGTCTAACAGAATGCAAGTTCAAAACGAAATATGAAATTAGTTTCTATAGGCAACGTAAGGATTTACGATACAAGTTGTTAAATATAACAACAATTTACGAGACAATGGTTTCGTTACATTTGGCAATAACCGGGCGAAGGCAGAAATAAAATGACGAGCTTACCCCCCCCCCTTTCCCTTCAAATAAATTATATACTTTATTTTCTTCTGACCTAGGGGGCCATCTGATTTCGAAGGCTAAACTATGAAGAAAAAAAGAGCCTTGGTAACTGAAAGTAATATAACTTAATAGTTAATACTATTACTATTATAATGTGTATATACGTAAGTTAGGCAAACCAAAATGCTTTCGGCACTTACCACTCCCGTTGGCTGATTCATTCGGTTAGGAGCCATCATTCACTCCAGACAGTTTTAAATTGGATGTATCTGTCTACACAGTGAAGTCAAACGTAGAAATAACTTTATATATTGCTCCAATCGTACGACCAAGCGAAAACTGAGGCTTCGGAACTTGCACTCTCGACTAAGAGCTCTCCTCAGTCACGACGTTACGCAACGTAGCTGACGGGTCACGTGGGATATCGCGATCAATGTTCAAGGACCAGTAATTGTAAACGTTGTCTTTATGAGATAAAGTTTTAACGAAGCTATTGTCTAGATGACGTCACAAACCAACTTATTGTTTCATAACCAAGCGTTTTGACACGAGCCACCACAATCTGTGGCCACTATGATAGCTTATCACTCCCCCCGTAGCTCTAGATAAACACCAAAATAAACGCTACTATAGTGGAAAATACATCGGTGTAAAGAACTTTGCTTCACTCGTGTGATTCCAGGTAAACACACTTTTCTTCAAACACACAACTGCTTAGTAGTTATAACTTATTTACGTTTATATCAAAAATTGAAGCCATCAAGTTCTCAAGAATGATCGCAACAGTGATCGAAACGTCGTACCTTTTTTTTAAAGAATATTCTTACTTACTGTAAAAGCTGTAACTTGTAATAAAATAATAATTCATAATGTTATTCTACGACCTAACGTTAGATTTTTTTTAAAAACTGCGATAAGCTTTTACTAAGTTGTTGTACAAAATGTCTACTAAGGTATTTTTTTATACCCACTGTTTGTTACACCCATTGAAGTGCGCATGCGCATTTAGATAGTATGGCGCGCATTTTCAGGACAGACAAAAACAATTATTATAATAGATTGCTCCGCTAGAGTATTTGAAATTATATTACGTAAGATATTAGCAACAAGTGAGGAGGAAGAGGTCACAGCGTACCTGACCCTCCTAGGTCACAAAGACCTAAATTCCGACCAGGAGAGAGAGAGAGAGCAACAAGTGAGTTAGTCCCTCAGTGGTTCAGCGATAAGTCGGAAAACTTATAACGTAAAAGAGCGAGCCTTGATACATGTGATTGGTATAGTATATATAGCTCGTTGTATAGATTTGCGCTTAACAACAAAAAACTTGAGTTTGTACTTATGTTTGTTTTTTAATCGTTCTAACTGAAATATTTCAACGTTTCATTCTTAAAAACAGAGTTAAAAAAGGAGCATACAAGGTCAATGACATTTTCATGACTGTCAACTCTGTGAGAGCCAAGAAGTAGGCTTGAAAATTCTGACGAAGTATCGCGGTACATGTTGCGTCAACCACCATTTTTCTTGAATGTTCTAAATATTTCCTAATAAGTTTGATTTCTGGATGCGAAGCTGTGAGAAGAAACTAAGAGATGCGATAATATTACAACATACCAAAATACAGAGATACCGAAAACAATAGGGTCTATTGTGTAGTAAGCTATTAAAGTACGTTTTGAAACAAAACAATTAACAAACATTGATAAAAAAAATAAAGTTAAACAAAGCATGGCGCGTGCTCCCGTAATCAATACGATAAGTCATATAAATGGTGAAGAAACAAAACAATTGATTACGTAGGGCACGTGCTTTATTGCTAAATCAAAAATAGCTTTGAATGAAGAACAAGTGATAGAGAAACTGTATCAATGACCGACAGGGAAAAACTTGTTGTTGTTCTAACGAAAATCAAGACACAAATGTTGCATACCAGAAAGCACCGTCAGGTGTCCCAAGAATGTCATAAATATTTTTTATCGTGTAAAGATGTTTGTTTGTTGGTTGTTAAGCGCAATGGGCTATCTGTGTTGTGCCCACCACAGGTATCGAAACCGGATTTTAGTGTTATAAGCACCACCTGGGGTGATACAATGTGTTGTGAATCCCCAATAAAGTAGAATCCAAATATAAACTAATTAGTATTTACTTCATATAAAGTTGTAAACAAGGTAATGTAACTCTTATTCTTCATGGGCATACCCACACCTGCCTACATTCATGAAATCACTGAACAAATGTTTCATCAGTGTTACTGAAGCTTCAAAAAGCAAGGGCTAGGTTCTGATGGTAAAGTCATCCTTGTAGGGTTATTTCTAACTATATCAAATACTGATGACACATCATTAAGAGTGATACATCTTCGAACCCCGGATAAGCAGCTTCGTCATTCTTTGCCTTAAACCTTACTCTCGGGAAGACCGAGCTGGTTTCCAACTCTGGTCAGGAGTCTTTATTTAACTGGTTTGTCAGGTGGTGGTTCCATATCTAGCCAGTACTCTGGTGATTGGCTTTTCTGTATAACGTCTTCTGAGCCAGTTAAAGTCCTCTTACCGCAAGATTAGTGTTATATTTCAACAAGTGAAGTAAAGTACAGACCAGTCCAATCCATACTGTTCGGTACCAAATCCACACCCTTAGGCTAACTACCCACCATTTGTTCTTTGGTGATAGGATCATTCTGAACTCAAAGTTATTTTAATTGAAACTATCCACCAGTTGCTTAGTAGTGTTAGGAGTATTATGTTCTTATTGAAATTTGCAGCTCAAACATTGGGCTTTCCGATCCGCAACCTGGAAAGTTAATGACTTGCTTCTATTGAATATTTTTATCCTTAGGTATCTGGAACCATTCTATTTAAATACACTAAATTAAATTTATAATACTTAAATAGGTTAACTTGAATATTCTTAACCTTAAGTATTTAGATCAGTATTACTTAAAATTAAATACACTAACTTGAGGAAATTATGGAATATAGTTCAGCGTTCACTTTCGTTAAGCCTAAATTAGATGTTAGTCGGCCACTTCAGCTTATCGAATGAGGTAAATTTTAAAAGTTTATCATTATAATTTTCATAAAATAATAATAATAATAAGTAATAATTTTTCTTTGTGGTTTTATATGCTTCTGCTTGTTTCACTGGAAAAAAATCATTATTTGTATAACAGTCGTTTTTTATTTTTCCTTTAATCGTTTTAAAATAGTTTTCGAAAAACAGGAAAAAGCATGTGAAATCTTATCGGTGCCATTGTTAGACTATTAACTTTTCTATAAATATATATATGTATATATGTTGTGAAAGTACAATTTATCACACGATTCATATGTAAAGGGCGTTATTATATATAAACTAAAATTAATCTTATCATCATTAATTGTTTTCTGAACAAACTTTTTCTAACCAACGAGGCCAAGGTGAAAGTTGGTGTTCTTTATTAAGGTATACCACCTCGTGCTCATATCTAATGATATGTTATAAAACAACAATTCAAAATGTTATCAGTGTGATTAAAATGTGATAGTGAACTTTATGTTACATGTATGTAAAAACTGTCTCGTGTCAGCTGGTAACAGGCTCTAGTTGCTACACGAGTTTTTACGAAATAATGTATCTGTAGCGGAGTGTGATCTATCTGATGATGTTTCAACCGTCACGCGTTTACTCTTCCGGATTTTATAAGTATAAATAATGGTAATATTACTCTCTATTGACTCAGGAAGAACATACAACTCAGTATGTTCCTGTAACTACGTCGTTTAACAACTCAGCATGTTCATGTAACTACGTCGTTTAACAACTCAGCATGTTCATGTAACTACGTCGTTTAACAACTCAGCATGTACATGTAACTACGTCGTTTAACAACTCAGCATGTTCATGTAACTACGTCGTTTAACAACTCAGTATGTTCCTGTAACTACGTCGTTTAACAACTCAGCATGTTCATGTAACTACGTCGTTTAACAACTCAGCATGTTCATGTAACTACGTCGTTTAACAACTCAGCATGTCCATGTCACTACGTCTTTAACAACTCAGCATGTCATCTCACACTTCCCAAGATGTACGTTAGAATTATCACCCGCCACAATAGCATATGTTAAATGAGTTTAAATTTAAATCAAACAATTAAGCCATAAACAACTAGCGTCGCGTACGTTCGTAGGAACAGAAAAATAACACAACAAACTACAAAATGGGTCCAAATGTCTTAGTGGAAGAAGTCCTCACACAGAGATGGGACTACACGATTTTACTTCGCCTACTAATTTATCTGGAAGGTTTTGCATGCATGTTGTGCAATTATTTACTTTTACAGCTTTTTTTTTAATAAGAGGTTATAGATTTTAAATCATCCCACTTGTGCATGTGCTCTTTACCAAAAACATTCTACTAATATTAATTTGTAAGTTTATACCTTATGTACTTGTCGTCAACACGTATTAGTGTTGGAAATAAAGGTCTATGTTACAGTAATATTGTTAAAAAATGCGTGCTTCCATAACAATATTTATTTACTGCTGTGTTTGTCCACGTGGTAACTGAACCATGCACGTGATTCAGACTTTTCTCATTTATGTCATGTAGGATGTTTCAATTGAGATTTTATTTTGTTTCCCGACGCTCTGATCAGAGTTATAGAGAAAATATATTCCTGTTCGAATAGACTTGTAGAGAAAGCGTCTACGATAGAAATTGTCTTAGCACTCTTTGTCCTGTTGGGTCATTTAACTGGCCACGCGACAACTGAAGCAGGAGAAGATTAGCATCACAGCAGGGATGCCAACACTGCTTCGCCTCACAGTGCCTCGATAATTGTTTGTTTGTTGTTAAGCGCAAAGCTACACAATAGGCTATCTGTGCTGTGCCCACCACGAGTATCGAAACCCAGCTTTTAGTGTTATAAGACGTCAAGCATATCGCTGAGCCACTGAGGGCATTTTGAAAATAATCACTATAAAGTACACTAGACAGTAACTGGAAATATAATGCACACTAAAACAAAAACTCGCACATAAGTCTTCACATATCTTCCAGCTGGGTGTTAATCTGCTACAGTGTTCAGAAGGGCTGTATGTGTTGACGGTGACTCAGATTCGAACCTGGGTATTCGTTTTAGATGAGCAGGGAATCATCCGTTTGTTTGTTTGCAATTAAGCACAAAGCTACACAATGGGCTATCTGTGCTCTGCCCACCACGGGTATCGAAACCCGGATTATAGCGTTGTAAGTCCACAGACATACCGCTGTGCCACTAGGGGGCTCACTCATCCGTTTGTTTGTTTGTAATTAAGCACAAAGCTACACAATGGGCTATCTGTGCTCTGCCCACCACGGGTATCGAAACCCGAATTCTAGCGATGTAAGTCCGCAGACATACCGCTGTGCCACTAGGGGGCTCACTCATCCAAGTACTACCTGGTCCATGTTACCAGTCAGTAGAGTGTTTCATATCCGGTTGTTTAGTAATATTCCACTCGATCATATGATCTTCACTGGACTTTTTGTTTCTCCAGCTCCTTGGAGTCCACATTAATAGGCGGTTCTGCTCTCCATGAGTCTTTAGAAGGTTCGATGTGCGCTAACCATCACATTATTCTGTGCCCAATAGAGCAGGAAAGAAATGACGACACAACAAATTATTTTGTGATTTAATAAATATTTGGAATAACAGTTTCTATATAAGGTTTATGAGAAAGGATACGCAGACGTACACGTTTAGCGAAGTCTGTTTTCTGTTCCTGTTTATCATTGAGCACAAAGCCACACGATGGGCTATCGAAACCCATTTTCAGAGTTATACGTCCTGGACTCATCGCTGAGCCACCGAGGGGGGGGGGGGGGGGGTCGGCGGTGCAGAGTTAAATACTAACATTGAATAGTCTCTTTACAC
>NW_013672326.1:0-9890 GCF_000517525.1 Limulus polyphemus
AATTTTGAAAAAAATTGTTTTTCCTCATATTTCAACACAAAGATGCCCTAAATGTAAGACTTTAGATTTGGATATCCTTTTATCAAAATTTCCAATAGTTATTTTATAATCTGTTATCAAAATTTTGGCTAGTGTCTATTTTACTGTTTTTGTGTTTTCAGTTATATCATAAACAAAGAATAGTTTTAAAAATAAGATTATTCAAACAAAATCCAAATATCTTAAATGGCCATGAAGTTTCTTGTAAAATGAACTCCACCATTTGGTTTGATTTTATTGTGGGTTAGCAAATGTTCAATTTTTTTTTAGATTTTGAAAGGACATAATACTTTTCGTTAGTTCTACAATGTTTCAATTTTTAATGTTCCGACGAAAGAAGCACTATCGGATATTTTTCTATTAGTTTTGCGTCATGAAAGCACTTTTATCGAATTTCCAACAAAAAATCATATTTTTACCGAAAACCATGGCCCATGTTTTTTGCCCAAATTTTTAAAAAAAATGTGTTTCCGCATATTTCAACACAAAGATGCCCTAGATGTAAGACTTTAGATTCGGATATCCTTTTATCAAAATTCCCAATGTTTATTTTATACTCTGTTTTTAAAATTTCGGCTATCTTCGATTTTATTGTTTAATCTGTCAACAGTTATATTGTGAACAAAGTGGAGCTATAAGAATAAGATTATTCAAACAAAATCCCAACATGTTAAAGGTCATGATGTATTCTTATAGTAAAACTCCACCTTATGGATTGTTTTTACTGTGGGTTAGTGAAAGTAAATTTTTGTTTTAGCTTTTCACGGGACATAATATTTTTCGTAACTTCTATAATGTCTCAATTTTTAATTTTCCGACGAAAAGACCACTATCCGATATTTTTCTATTAGTTTTGCGTCATAAAAGCACATTTTTTCTACTTTTCAAAATAATCATATTTTCACTGAAACAGCCCATGTTTTGAAAAAAAAAAATGTTTTTCCTCATATTTCAGTACAAAGATGTCCTCGATCACAGATTTTCAAAATGGATATCCTTTCATTAAAATTCCTAATAGTTATTTAATAATTTGTTATCAAAATTTCGCTATCTTCTATTTTACTGTTTATTTTGTCTTCAAACAATGAAAAGCTTTAAAAATAATATTATTCAAATTTAATACCAACATATTAAAAGCCATGACGTCTTCTTATAAGATAAACTCCACCTTTTGGGTTGCTATTAGATGATCATCATCTGTGAAAGATATTTATAAACACCTTAATAATATTAATTATTCGATGATCATGTCTGCGAAAGATGCTTATAAACTCTTTAATAATGTGAATTATTAGATTATCATGTCTGTGAAAGATGTTTATAAACATTTTAATAATGTTAATTATTAGATCATCATGTCTGTGAAAGATGCTTAATATTATTAACTCTTTAATAATGTTAATTATTAGATGATCATGTCTGTGAAAGATGTTTATAGTTTCTTTAATAATGTTAATTATTTGATGATCATGTCTGTGAAAGATGTTTATAAACACTTTAGATATTTTACGTTTGATTTCATTTAGTATCGCTTACATTTGTTTGCAATAAACGTAAAAAAAGAGATATATTTTTGGTATGACCAATAAACTTATACACCTTCGTGTACTTAACGTTTGGAGTAAGCTTATGACTGAACATGATTCAGCATAAATTAATTTTGTGAAACATATTTCATTGGTTTCTTCAACACTATTTACAATTTATAGAATGATTACACATATTATTTTTATAATTTCATTTCCTACAAGAAAGATCCCGTAGTTTATTTTCTTACCATCAGGTGCATTTAACGTTGGAAATATGAAATAACCCTAAGAAAATATTTTTTTGTGATGCAAGTGTGCCCTGTGTAGAGCATATGAAGCAACGAGTTTCATTTAATTATATCAGTTCAATGTGACATGATGTGATCATGTTGGATACAGAGTAGGTTGAGTACGCTATATTAAACATTCTTGAATATGCAAATCATCACGTCACGTGTGTAACCATGGACGATATAAACTCGAGGTGAAAAGCAATATACCATAACTATATTTTCACACTGTTCAGCGTTGCGAAGGTAGTGTGATGCTACTTAAAACTGATCGTGTTTGAGAATGACATCTAACAGCCGTTTCTAACGCAGATAAAAGATACAGAAGTTACCAGATGGAAATATACCTAGCACTTAATTACATTGCAAAACAAAGAAAAATATATCAGTTTGGGGTACCAGGACCATTCAGAAAGATATCTGCAACAAGTGTAACCCAGACGTGGTAAGCAAAATACTGTGTCTTTTAGCTGGCGAAAATCCACAAACAGAAAGGTCACTAACAAAATCCGTTCAATTATTCCAGATAACAGTCCACAGAGGGTTCAAGGTTCACGTTCCGTTGGTGCATTATTGTAGTTTGCAGTTTGGGACAGTGCGTATATTATAAGACTGATGGTTAACTCTCACTGTTCGATTACAGTAGCCAAAAATCTGCTGGTGGATTCTATTGAGTTCCTAACTTTTATTTAGTTTATCAGTTCAAAATTAGGGATTACTAATATATATATATATATATATAGCCATTGAGTAATTTTGGTTGAGTATTCAAAACAAACAAACAAACAGGTTGGTGACTTGCCGTTACACTTTGTTGTTGTATGAGTTGGCTGAATAAATTTCGATACAATTTGACAGAGGAAATATGATGGACCCCACACGTACCAGCTTTAAATAGAATTTGGATGAACGATGTGATTATGGCAGCAATTTCAATTTTAATTACTTGAAGCCAATGCCAAACATAAGTGATGTTTAATGCTAAAAGTAACGTGGGTACCTAGGCTGACAGCCTGTATTCTGTATGCCTGTGGGACAAAATATTCATACACACACTGTCTCATTATCCCCATAGAGCCAAGAGAGTCAAATGTGTTTGATGATTTTTTATATTTATATATACATATATGTAGCTATCGGTATATATATGTAAACAGAGAGTTGGGGAAGTTGCATTAAAATGCCTTGGAACCTCGCAATCTGCACCGTCGTTTCTATTGTAAAAGGTTCAATCGTAACGTTGTCATGTTTAAGACGCACTCTTCCTTCCTGTAGGCTTTTCATAATCCACCTTGCATCCTTATGATCTGAGCGTACGAATATTTTGCTTCAGAAAGAGCTGTTACATACCCTTCTCAAAAGTCATCTATTTTCGGTGTTATCAAACTACTTATAAAACAGCCATGTAGTTCTGATATAAGCAGTCCAACCACAACTTTATATTAATTCTGCTTGTCACGCGACTTGCTGATTTTCATATTCAGAATCGTTATAATATAACGTACTCAACTTTCTGTTTTGTATTACATCTGAGGCTTCAAGATACATAATAAATCTGTAAGAACATTTTTATCTATACCATTGCAGTGAACTATCTTACGAAAATACAAAGAACCTTCCCACAAAGAACCTTGTATTTTAGTTTTATTGTTGTTGGCTTTGTCATTTGAAAAGTTACATTTCAGTTTATATCTTATATCTATACCTCTATGATGTAGTCAAATTAAGTATATTTTAAACATCATCTATCTTTCATTGGAAATGATAAACCTGTCCAATTTCAGACTGTTTCCATTTTGTTTTTGTTACAGGCAATTGAACTTTTTAATATGATTTATTTTTTAACAATTTTTCATCATGTGTTCTTTCATACTTAATTTCAGAAACTATCCTCTAAATAGGAATTTAGTTTGTTACTAATTTGTTTATTTCTACTGAATTTAGATTTCTCAATGTGGCAAAACTTTTACAGTGTAGTTTTTTTTAATTTTGTAATATCTGCAGCATGCTAGTGGCTCCATACTATTTTATCTATTGTATGTCTACACGACCTGTACAGCTAAAGTACAGCTTCACCTAATCCTTCCTTCATATAGATTTAAACTAGTTATATTTCAATATTTCCGCTTTTAATTATACAAAAAAGGACCAATATGATAAAATATTTTTATAGTAAAATCATGAAAACATTAAATAGTTTTTGTATATTCTACACATTTAATTATAGTATACTATTATTATTGTAGCATGTTCGCTGCTTGCTATAAAAATATAAAGAATACATAATCACAAGGAAGAAGATTAAAAAAGGTGTTCGTTAAAATCCCTGAATATTTATCTCAGTTTTATACTAACACAAAGGTACTTATTCTTCTACTTAGATCAGAATATCGATTTTCATATTTTCTCCTTGTGTTAATGCTACGAAAACATTTTATGTAAAATAAGTCACTCTTATATTTAATTATTCACACAGTAGTCGCTATATAATTATATTTATTTAACAGAATCAATACTACAACCATCATATGAAGAATTATATCCATACCAAGAAAAATATTCAAGGATTTTATTTTAAGTAAGTAAAAATAATTAGAATAAAAGCTTAGTTAAAACAAAAAGTTGAAAATCAAATTGATTCATCAATTCGTCAGTAAATACAGCATCAAGATTATACAGTCGGTAAAAGTTCCAAATCTTGCTCTTCCACAATGGAACCGGCTTTCTTGTTGTCATTTTTTTTAACTCCAGTAGTAGTTCTAGATATGTGTAGTCTGTACAAAAACAAATGTGTAGAACATATTTAAAGTATGAAATATTCTCAGGGTCTTTTGAGTTAGTTTACATAACTAAAATTAGGACTTTCCTGTAACACTTGAGACAAAATGAAAGTTATCATTTTACTTTATTAATCTTTTTTAACTTTAATTTGGACTTCTCTCCCCTTTATGTTTTTCTGCTGGGAAAACAAATATGATGAGTGAAATAATTTTTAAAATTTTATTTATGAGAAACATAACTTACTAGATGCAAGTTTAATAACTTCATCGTGATTTAAAAACTTTTGTTAGAGAAAGCCAACTGACCACCAATGCTTAACAAATCATTGTAAATTCTTAGAAACTTTAATACATCTTTCAGTCTTACACATTTCAATAGAAACGTTTCTAAGAAGTAAATAATGGAAGAATAAATAACAAATTAAGAACAGTTACTAATAGAATTAAAGGTTGTATCTATTAATTACATCCTCTTTTGTTTACTTAGCTGTTCGTGTGTCGTTTATTTGTTTAATTTTGTATAATTTTATTATATGAGCACACATTAGTCATAGGATTGTTTTCGTGTTAATGAAGTGGTTCAGGAGAAGTCTACTCCTGACTACTGGAGAATTATTCATGAAAATACATTAATTAAAGTCTTTCTCAATAATTGGTTATTGGTTTATAAGATATTACTAATCTAATAATGCAACTATGTTTGTTCTATTAGAAAAACTAACAGAACTAACCAATATCTGTGTGATTTCAATTTGAAGGATTAAATGTTTAAAAATGATTATTATAACAAAAAAAGAAAAAAATTTACATGTGACTCTTGTTATACAAAACCAAATAATGAGGGGCAAAGTTATGAAGTTAAGTTTAAGGAACATCGATTGAGTTGTGAGAGGTGAGAAAGCGACCGCGATTTGGTCAGGACTCTAAATCATTAGAAAATGACTGGGGGGAAGCAGCTGTCTTTCTTGTTCAACCGGTATGGAGATTACAAGGTCCCAGTAGGAAACAAAACTTATCTCTAAATATACATGCTATTCATTAGAGTAATAAACAGTAACTTGTCATATACATTAGTATGAGTCAATTCCTAACAGGAATAAGTAAGTAAAGCAGATGGATGAGAAGGGGGAAAGCAAAGTCATGATCGTAGCAAAGGTGATCATAACCCAAAATCAGATAACATAAAGGAACCTAAACAGAAACATGATTTTCAAGACGTACCCAAGGCAAGAAAAATACTTTTGTTGTTTGCCAAATTCTTCTCCGTCCTCTATAGTTTGTGGTAGTTTAGATTGTAGAGTCTCAGGAAGGAAGGATGATGCAAATGATGCTACCAAACAAACTCCTCCAACAATAAGATACGGTATATATCGTTTATAGGTCCCCTGGCGAATATAATATGTACCATTTAGTCATTTGCGTATTTATAAATTCTTTTAAACTGCCACTGTGTAACCTCGACTACAATTTTGTTCACAAGTGTTTTTAAAGAATACTAGAGCTTCGTGAAGTATATATAAAAATAAAATCTAAATTTGTTGTTTTAGGGCTGGTTGCACAATAACAATGAAGAGAATTCTTAAGATAAATATCATGTATTGATCGTTATTAATGCAAGTTTGACAATAATCGACAGTTAGTCATGGATGGTGGACCAAAATATCATTTCTTATTTTAAAATATAATAACTAAGGAAATACAACCATACAGTTTTCAACATCTTGTAGACCAACTCAAACTGTTTTATCGTCATGTTTTTTTGTTGTGGTTGTTTTTCACTCCAGTGAGTAGTGTTACTCCGTAAAATGGCGACCGTTCAAGAAAAGTCTCAATACGTCGTTTGGCTTGCAGAGACCAAGAAAGTGAGTATGGTGCAGTGTAATTCCAGGTGTCTGTACAGGAGAGAAGTATGGGGGTATGTTAATGATATTGTGTACCACACACCTATAGCAAGTATCACAGAGCTACTGACCAGGATAACGGACGCCATCGTCCCTGTAACTGTGGACATGTTGTAGCAAACGTGGACGATATCCAGTATCGGTTACACGTGGTGAGAGCCAGTAATGGTGTACACACGTAGTAGTCTACTGACATGTCAATATCAACTGTTTCAGTTTAACTATAAGGTGTTGAAAATTACATGGTGGTACTTCCTTAGTTAGTTAATTATCGTATTTTAAAATATGAAAGATAATTTTGGGCCACCCTGTATTTTACATTAAAAATGATATTTTCCGTCAAAATTAAATTATTTTATTTAAAGTATTATGTGGTAATTTATAATTTTCAATGTCTTCCTTGACACCAAGAATTAATCTGTTGAAAGAAAGAAATTCTGAGAATTATAAGAACAAAGAAATGCAGATAAATTTCAATAATTTAGGTAATGTTCTAGAGACATCTATATTCTTACGTTTCATTTGAACCTGATTTAAGTATGACTTTCTGATAAGCCTCTCAGTAGTATTCAATTCCCAGTTATGTTAATATATTTACATTTCACTATTAAAGGCTGAAACAGAAGAGATTACCAGATAGACGATGTAAGGAGCACAAATCGTTGTTATACAGGCAAATGTAGCACTAGTTCCCATTCCAAGAGCCCTGACAGGGGTTGGGTAAAGTTCTGCTGCCTGCTGATACATGGCAACAAAGGC
This sequence comes from Limulus polyphemus, assembly GCF_000517525.1. Taxonomy (NCBI): domain Eukaryota; kingdom Metazoa; phylum Arthropoda; class Merostomata; order Xiphosura; family Limulidae; genus Limulus; species Limulus polyphemus. Next base: position 7,299 of record NW_013672326.1, read on the forward strand.
ACCAATAAAACCAAATTTACCTATGATTGCCAGCGCTGTTGTAGCGATAGGCAACTCTATGATGAAGAGAAAACAAAATTGTAAGTTTTATTTGAAAAACAACAAAATTGATGCACGAAACAAAGATTACTCACACTTTGATAGAATAAAGTGAGTACTTTGAAATAAAATAAAATTTTAGAAATTGTGAAGATTCATTAACTCATAGTGTTGGTGTTCGATTTTGTATTGTTTAACTCACCGGATATTTGGAGTTCCGTGAGCTGTTTATCTTTAATTAATGAGTTTGACTAAACCACTATAATGTCAGAAATCCAAGCACCGTCATTGAATTATAAACAATACCGATTGACACTAATAGAGTGAACCTTTTCAATAGCAATTATTTTTCTTATTGGTTTTTGGTCATATGTTACGATCTATAACCACGCGCAAAAGCTAAGCTGTATTTAACACATTTGATTTATCCTCCCGAATGTTTAACAGTACAGGAAATCTGAAAATGTATTTATATATATAAAAATAAAAATCTCTCTGTTTGTCCGCCGTGTTCAATGCGCAGGACATACTTCCCAACGTGAACATGTGCAAAACGACATTTGATCGTTCATATACGCGTCTATCGTTTGCTAGCCGACCCAATAATTTTATCGTTAACATACTGTTATGTATCTGCTCGTTTGTTAATTTCCGGTATAAATTATTTCCGAGGAACTTCAGTCCTTTTATTAATTAAAACTAGTTTATTCTTTCTTGATACAACTTTTTAGAACACAGAATTGCCCCAGTCACTTTAAACTTACCTACTTTTATAACCCACGCTATAAATCACAGTGATGCACACACTTTACTTATGGTGCGTACTGTTCGCTTGACTCAATTATCTATCTCTTCTATCTATCTGCCGATCGCGCTGGCTTTACCCGCCAGGCTTATATATTAAAAAAGAGGGCGTCTCGAATGCACTCGGGCCTTCATGATCCTTGTAGAATCTCCAGCACACATGCCCCCAACGACGCGTGACTTACGCTGTCGTAACACTGCCCCTTCCTTAGTATTGTTCGTCCTGAACAATAGCCATCTCCATCTCATTGGCTTCTGCTTCACGTGGGGTTCATCTCCTCCATCAGTAAATGTCCCATTATCGGTAGCAGTCACATCAGTGGTAGTAACTTCATTAACGGCTTCACTGTTTTCTCTCTCAAAACCGGTAGAGTTTCTTCTCCAACAGTGGCTTTTTCAGGTGATACGTCTTCAGCAGCGTCATTTGTTCCATTGTTCACTTCGTTCCAACAGAAATATCCTGGACCGTGATAATTCCAAAGCCCATTGGCATGCAGCAACTTTGGCTTACCTCGCCAACCATATTTTATTTGGAAAGTCACGTCTGAGAGATGATACACTATGTCATATGGGCCTTCCCATGGAGAAGACATCTTAGGAGACTTCCCTTTGGTCTTCCTTGGATTATACAACCACACCTTGTCTCCTGATACAAATCTAACTTCAGTAGATTTCTTATCATAACATAGCTTCATGGAATCAGCAGACGTTTTCAAGTTTGAATGCACTTGATGGTGAATATCATCCATCCTTTCAGATAACACTCTCACAAACTCTGACACATTTTCAGGCAACTCTTCGTAAGGTGGGTGTCCTGTTATCAGGTCCACTGGCAACCGAGGTTCCCGACCAAACATCAGCTTTGCTGTAGTGTATCCAATGGCTTCATGCTCTGCTGTTCTATAGGCCATCAACAATGGAGGGAGTAAGACATCCCAGTCATCTTGGTGGCTATTACAAAACTTTTCCAATTCCTGTCCCAGTGTCCAATTGTACTTTTCTACCACCACATCAGCCTGTGGGTGAAGTGGCGTTGTTCTGGTCTTTTGTATGCCAAACAATTTACAGCATTCATGGAACACAGCTGATTCAAAGTTACGGCCTTGATGTGAATGCAGTTCGTATGGCATACCAAATCTGAAGAAGAAATCACTAATAGCCGAAGTTACAGTTGTAGCTTCCTAAATGGATATTGCATATGACTCAGGCCACTTAATGAAATAATCCATCACCACACAAATGTACCTGTTTCCAGCACGAATTTGGGGCAAAGGACCAACAATGTCAATGGCTACTCTTTCCATTGGCGTGCCAACTTGATATAACTTCATTAGAGAACGTCCCTTATGCTTGGGTCCCCTTTTAGAAGAACATGTACTACAGGACTTGCACCACTCTTCCATATCTTGCCTTATACCTATCCAGTAAAATCTCTGCCATACGTGACTCAATGTCTTCTTAACTCCAAGATGTCTTCCTGTTAAACTATCATGGGATTGATGCAGCACAACTTCCCATAAGTTTCTCGGTATAACTGTTTGACAGGTTGTCACTTTCCCATCTGCAGTTTCCCATCTCCGGAGAAGAATACTATCTTCAAGCTTCAACTGGTCCCATTGTGCCCAATAGTTCTCTGTCACAGGGCTTAAGCTAGACACTTTCTCCCAAGCAGGGTACAAAACACTTGCTTTTAGAAAATCAATTATTGGCTTCTAATCATGGTCTTTCTTCTGCTCTGCTATAATATCT
>NW_013672326.1:10815-13265 GCF_000517525.1 Limulus polyphemus
ACTATCTGACTTCTCGACTATCCCTTCCTTAATTAGGCCATCCATGACCTTCTCCATCTACTGTCGCTTTGCTGGAGCTATTCTCCTCGGAAAGATCTTTATTGGACGGCGATTGTCTGTGTTTTTTCTGTGCTCTACAAGGTATGTGCAGCCTAGGTCATGATATCCTTTTGAAAAGACGTCTGCATAATTCGCCAAAGTTCCCTAACCTGAAGAGCCTGTGATGATGACAAATTGACCATGCTCTTCTCACAGAGGTCAGTTAAATGCTCTGGGAGAGGATGTCCTTTATTTATGGTTCTATGTTTTGCCTTAACGTTGACTAGCTCGACCTCCTGGCACACACCCAACAACGCCCCTTTACTTAAGTGTCTGCTCAAATATAGAGAAATTAGCCACGGTTATGGGTACTACTTGATGACCTGCCACAAATGACCTTCTAATCTTCACATCTGCTAACCTGAATGGGTCTTCCACTATTTCTACAAGCATTGGTCTTCCTTGGGGATGTTATTTTATTCTACCCCAAATTATCTTCTCTGACATAAGGGTATTATAGTTGACTTAAGTGATGTGACATGTAAATCAACAGAAGCAGCAACACTTACCGGAATTTGGCCTTTGTTGTTCCCACACGTCATTTTATCAAAGTTTACTACACACTTCCTCGGTAGTAAGTAGTCCAACCCTAGTATGCATTGGTCTTCAATGTCAGCCAAGTATACCTTGTGTCTGTCCTTTATGCCCATGAACTCAGTAGTTACCCACACTGGTCCCCACAACCTTGCATAATGTCCTGTCACACCACAGAGCTTCTGTATGGCTTCTTGTACTCATTTAAGATCCAGCACCTTGATACTCACAAGGGTTTGCTGAGATGTAGAATCTATGACAAAATTACACTTTTGGCCATCCAGCTTTCCTGTCACATAGACACAATGTGTTCTTGCCATTTTACACTTAGCTGTTAGGACTTTCACAATGGGGTTGGTGGGCGTCCCTCAGCACCAATCATTACTGGTTTCCTGAAGCTGACTTATTGGTACTATTCTTCTTACATTGGCTCCTCATATGTCCTTGCTCTCCACAGTTCCAACAACCTTTCTAGGTAGCAGCCTTTCCTGCCGTGGAATCTTCCCTGTGTTGAAGTTGTCGGCATTGAGTTCTTATGTTCCCAGATTTGTTACAGTACCAACAAAGTCCCTCAAACTTCTTTGAGAGCTGCCCTTTTCTGGCTTTGAATCCTGATGACTGTACCAACCTTGGTACCTCTGTGCTGGACTTAACGTAGGATTCGAATTCAAGAGCTCTGGCCATTGCATCCTGCATAGTAGAGGAGTGTGTTTGCTTTACTTGTATCTTCAGTTGTGGACTGTCCAAGGCGTCTACAAACTGATCCCTCAGCAACAGCTTGATGACATTGGGTGGTGCAATTGGGTAGGCCTTGTGTGCCATACTTTCCAAATCCTGCGCCAGCTCTTGCAGACTGTCCCCTTTAACACGCACTCTCGTCCTCAACATAGCTCTGTAGACTTTGGACTGATTTTGAGTTCCATACCTGAGTTCTAGAGTAGCTACCAATGGTCTATAGTTGTGCCTGTCGTCTGCTGACAACTGTCCAAGTTTTACTCCAGTGGTTGTACCTTCAGGGCTGACAACTGTCCAAGTACTTCCAGTGGTTGTACCTTCACGCTTGTTGCCAGGTGCACTGCTTTCTGCTCCTCTGTTCATCCATTCATTTCTGCCAGGAGCTCAAATTGTGCTCTATAGTTGTGCCTTTCGTCTGCTGACAATTGTCCAAGTATTTCTTAAATAAAGGACTTGTATTGCTGAAGTTCTTCGGATAGAATTTTTAAGGGAAATTTACAAACGACCAGAGACGTAACAATACCACTCATGGTTGATTTCATACAAGTTTAGCTGTAGTGTGAACAGATTTGCTCAACACACAATTCACTCAGTATAAGTTTGTTTTATTATCATAACATGTTTATTGTGTGCCTTTGTCAACAGTAAAACAATGTAATTCAAATAAAAACACTGCATTGTTGATGCTCTTTAGTTTGTTTTGTATAGCCTAAGTACAACTAATGTTGTAATAAGTGACAGACACAAGTTCAATTACAACAAACACATACAAGGTTATGAAAAATAAATCAGTTCAAAATGTTAAATGAAACAGCTTTCCAAATAAACAATTGTATAGGACATATTATTTTCAGTTGAGTATTAATTTTTCGTCTGAATGTACTAAACCACTTTATATTGTTTTTATGGCAAGCATACCTAAACATTATTATATTTGAGGGCTTAATACCTCAAACATGGGCAGTATTAAAGCAGGACACTAATAACTATTTAAAAATTTTAAATATGTAATAAAATAAACTATATGTTCAAAATGGAACATAGTAGCCAGTAATAAAAACTTTAACATCAATTTTAGCAAA
>NW_013672326.1:14226-31710 GCF_000517525.1 Limulus polyphemus
TTTTACTCGCCAGGCTTATATATTAAAAAGAGGGCGTCTCGAATGCACTCGGGCCTTTATGATCTTTCTAGAAACTCCAGCGCGCATGCCCCCCCCCCCAGCTTCCAGTGGCACAGCGGTATGTCTACGGACTTACAACGCTAGAAACCGGGTTTCGATATCCGTGGTGGGCAGAGCACAGACAGTCCTTGTGTAGCTTTGTGCATAATTATAAACAAACAAACAAACGCATGCTACCAGCGTCGCGTGACTTCCGCTGTCGTAACAATATACATTACACGAAAAAATTCTACGGAGACTTCACATTTTTTGGTAAGTTTCAATTAACATTTAATTTAGAATATAGCATTATAGCCCTATTTATTTATAGATGCATAACTATACATCTTCTGATACATCATATATTTAACTTCACACACAAAAGGAATGTATCCAGAATTAGAATGTCGTGTGTGGAAAAGGTAACAGTAGGCCTAGCCTATAAAATAAAATTATGCCATCTGTCATAAAAGAGTAAGGCTTACATTATAAGAGTAAGGCTTATTGTGTAAAATAATATTAAAGTCAAGCCAGCGAATATATTATATTCTACTTTTTATATCGAAGTGCTTCTATACTTGGACTTGGATTTTTTTCTTTTGATACATTATAAAGTACAATATTGCATTTTGTTTGTAGGATATTTTATACATCAATGTCACAATGTGAATATGGTATCAGATTCATAAAACTACATTAAACTAGAAGCGTTACCCGGCGTTGCCGGGTTTTAGAAAGAACAGACAAGAAAACCAACCTACTTTCTTTGTTTCCCGTTACCATACGTGTATCAGATAAACTTACTATTTTCCATAAGAAACTATTTATCCTTGCCAGTGATGAAAAACAAAAAACATCATTCATAAGGAAGCCCTGATTTAAAACAGGTTCGTAGTTTATTTTCGAAAATCAAATTTAAGGTTTTTTTTCTTTCATAAAATTCACAAAATATGTTTACCTATCGAACTATGGTACGGGGAAACAGATAAAGTAGGGTTTATCAAAAACCAGGACAACACCGGAATATTGCTAATTTAAGTATAATTAGGATCTCAATATAAAAAATATAAGAAAAGCTGTTAAGAGAAAGGTGCAAAGGTTTGAAGTATTTTTGTCTCCTTTTCATAATTAGTTCGTCCTAAATAATTGTGTACTAGTAGCTTAAACTTGCATTATTATTAAAAATGTCTTATCCTTTTATACAACACTAAACTTTAAACAAATTGATGTTAATTTTTTTGAGAAAACTTACGTTATGTAAATTTTAGGTCTAAATATGATTAGTTACTGTTAAATCGTTCCTTTGTTTAGTAATTGTGCTAATATTAAAATAAGCTAATACTTGGAATTATAAAAACTGTTTTCTCATACCACAATTTCATTAGGAACTTTCTTTTAAAATATTCTGAACCACCCAGTAATTAGATTAAGTAAATTCAACAGTTTAAGAAAAATTGTAAATAATAAAACATTATAAGTTTCACTTCCTAGAAATTTGAAAGTTTTTCACATAAATGAAAGAAACATTAATGTGAAGATAACAATACTTACCAGTGGAAAAACCACCTGATATCAAGATACTGAAGCCAGCCATAGACATGAAGATGACGTTAGTCCATCGGCGCCCTAATTTTTCCATTAGAAACAAAGATAAGAAAATTCCTGGTACATCAACAAGTCCGAGAAAGAAAAAGTTGAGAAATTCATTTCCGTAGAGGTTTGTAGCGTTGATCACCAAAGAATAAAAACCTATGACGCAGGAAATCCTATAATATAGATATGAACATTATGTTATATGAGAAATGAGCTTTAAAGGATGATCTATAAGGACAATACTTTTTACATTCACAGTACATATATCACTAAGTAAATATTGATTATATAATGTAATAAAACAAAGTAAAGGATGATCTATAAGGACAATACTTTTTACATTCACAGTACATATATCACTAAGTAAATATTGATTATATAATGTAATAAAACAAAGTAAGGATGATCTATAAGGACAATACTTTTTACATTCACAGTACATATATCACTAAGTAAATATTGATTATATAATGTAACAAAACAAAGTATAAATTGGTTGAATACCTTCAACTTCAATATTAAACTCAACAGTTTTACTTCCTTTTTAGAAATAACATATGAGAGACAGTTTTTACGTCCTTACATAATTTATACTAATATAGTAATACGACTCTTATGACCTTACTAAATGTAATTTATACAATCGGTTCTCTCACTTAGTTGATAATTGTTTGATGATGTTATTCGAGTTTAAGTACCCTTGACAGAGTTGAGACACATCATTAATGGCTTGCTCAGTTTGATTACAGCTTTCATGGCAGTGCTTTATTTATTCTAGTATAACAATGTAAGAAACAAGGCTCTTTGACAATGCTTTTTATATTAAAGTTTTTCTTCATTACCCATTCAAGCCGTCTCCAGCCATTATTAGTCTCAAAGTGGGTTCCTCGTCATCGAATTTGAATCCCACTATTCGTTGGTAAAAGAGTAGCCCAAGAGTTGGCGGTGGGTGGTGATGACTAGCTGCCCTCCCTATAGTCTAACACTGCTAAAATTAGGGACGGTTAGCGCAGATAACCCTCTGTAGCTTTGCGCGAAATGAAAACAAACAAACAAACAAATCTTACTTAATTTGAAACTGGTCGACAAGATGAAAGGGAGCTAGTCATCACCACCCATCATCATCTCTTGTCTGACCCTCTAATGTGATTTGACTACAAAGTATCGAGACCAGTGGCAGCTTGTTATTGTTTTATTATGTTACAGAACCAGAACGATAAACACGTAGATCAACAATGCTGCATCACCACCCATCATCATCTCTTGTCTGACCCTCTAATGTGATTTGACTACAAAGTATCAAGACCAGTGGCAGCTTGTTATTGTTTTATTATGTTACAGAACCTGAACGATAAACACGTAGATCAACAATGCTGCACGTTAGCCAGTTGGCCACGCTCAGTTCTACTGGTCATACTTGATAAAAAGTAATTATTATGTAACAACAAGACGTCCGTGTTACAGATAAATTATACACTAGCAGGTAAGCAATATATTTAAACTATTACTAAACTTATACTAAAACAACTGACATCTCAGGCATAAAGCAGAATATTTAAAAAATAGAAAATATATATTATAAAAAATATAAATATTTCGTTTCTGTATTATTATTGATTACTTATAATTGTGCTAAATTTCACACTAAATATGATAAAATCAGAGTTATTAGCTTAAAGGGGTATCAGCAACTTTTTATGTTTAATATTAATGACATTAATGATTGTTTTCTTTTGAACAATAATTTTTATTTGTTATTTTAGATAAGAAGATCTAAGATTATTTTCCTACCATGAAAGTGTTACAATCAGGAAGTGCTTCCTTAAAGTGCTGTAGTGGAATAAATCCTTCAAGTTGTATGTTGTTTCTTCTTCTTCCTTTATGTTTTTTTGAAATTTCTTTTGAGAGAAACAATTAAAAATTAACCTGTGTATCATTGTTAAACTTCATTGCTTACATTTATCACCTTATCGTTCTCTTGTAATTATTAGTCCAATATTTATAATTCTCTATTTTATTCTTACAAGAACTGCTAATTCGCCAATTCAAAATCTGTGATACAGATATTTCATTACGCTGTAATCTACAAATTGTAAAAGCCAACAAAGTCAGTCGTTTAATTAGCCATAATAATATTGTTCTTTGACTTTTAATGTTCAATAATATATATATATAAGCCAATTTCATTCGTACCTATCAGTTGTGACTGTTATTATTCTTAAAATTTTGATGCGATTCCAGTACTTGATTACAGGACTACCTCAAGGAAGGTTTTTACCTGTACAGCTTACCTTTTTTTGAGATCTAAACATCTACTTACCCGTTTGTCTTCCGTGGCGAATCTAGAAGGAGAGTAGATGAACTTGGTGGTAGAGTGGTGCCTGAGTCGTGTACTTTGGTCTTTAGAAACAAAACTTTGGCCTTGTACTCCTTACACAGTAATGGCCAATCATAGGGTCAATTGTGGCCAGAGTCAACCAAGTGCCAGTATCAAACGTCCACGATGAATGTTGCTGATTTATGTCTAGTATTGATCTTTGGGTGCATTTCGCTTGAAATCATACACTGTACTCCATGGTGGGTGGGGAGAGTGGACACCGAATTCTCTTTTCCTTGTGAATAATTTATCAAAGCATCTTACCATCCTTTTTAGTCTATGGTCATTACTGTGATAAAGATCGTCATGTGTGTCAGTTGGATCCATGTTGTTATCATGCCCTAAATGGATCGAGGAGATATAAGTACAGTAGATAAGATAAACAATAACATTTTCAATTCAAAAGCGAGGAAGATGGTAACACTTCTTCTGCAACAGTTACACTACTGTACTTTGTGTCACTGCTGCAGAAGGAGTACAGACAGGCCTTTCTATCCGACGTACAGGATTTTTCCCATTCTATGTTAAGGATCACTTCACCTCTACGTACAAAATACAGAACAAAAACAGGCTGTGTGATGAATGGATTCATGGAGGAATATCCTTGCTATTTGTGCAACATACTGACTCCATAATAATATCTATTACTACACCTTTTTAGGCCACTGCCATCTGAATTGGCCATAATAACATTATGCTCTCTATACCTCTTCTTTGGAATAAGAAATTGATCAGGCAGACCTTATTAAATAATTTAATAGCTGCCATTTCCAATGATAATTCTGGGAGACTTTTGCTGGACACAATCTACTCTGGGATGGTTGAGGTATTACTGAGATGAGTCGATCTGTAGAGTGTATGCTCTCAAATAACAACTTTCTCTCCTCAGTATTGGAAAATATATATATTTTAATGGCTTAGGTCAGACATTTACTGCTGTCAACCTGTCCACTGGTTTGTCCTCCCTCAATCAGGGAAGTCTTTCTCAAAAATGAGCATCTTCTTTCTATATTTCTATACCTTGAGAAGACTTATGACATCACATGGAGTTTCCGTATATTACAGTAGGTTGCATATCCATTTATCCATTTTTATCTATGTGGTGTAACAGAGAGGTTATTTAAGATTTGTATGAGATCACCAATATCCTAATCGTTCTTACAGGAGCTTGCAGTGCCTGGGGAATATCTAAATGTCATATTTTTTAGCATTAATATTAATTCTTTCATTGAACAGCTTTTCTCGTAGATTTTCAAACTGTCCCTATGTCAATGAGTTTCAAAATCTCTGTTGGTTAGGGAATATTAAACACATTATAGCGACTTCAAACTGCTCTCCATAAATTGTGTGAAAGACCACTTAAACTTGTTTCAAATTTTCATAATATAAAATCGTTTGAATGCTTAGCCGCTGTCAACAGGGATTATGTCTTGATCCCGAGCTCCATCTAATCACTATGGTGGCTGAGACAAAGGTCTTGGATCTCTCTTCAATGAAACACTTGCTCTTAATATAATATTCTCAATATAAAACTGGTTAATGTTAACTATACAAGGACACTTAATATCCATAAAACTCTCTTTTACACATCTTTGGGGGAGAGAGTAGATACTTGTTGTATACACCTGTCATGCCCTACTAAATCTAAGATGGACTCTAAGTCTTTGGTTAACCTTGCCTATGGAATCTGTGTAGAAGATGTTGGACCCTATACATCATTAAGGACTTTGGTTCTACACGGAGGCATTCAACACTTCTTGTGCACAATTTTTTTATGAGCCTCAAGTTCACCTCCTCTTTCACAACTTACATTACGGCAGGCAACAAAGCTCTTGTCCCTACCACAACATCCGATCAGAAAGGGTGTCTTCATATATCGGTGGTCTATACTTTTTTGGAAATTGATAGTCTACTATTTCTACTTTTGTCCTTCAGGTCCAGACAAAATGAACAAAATTAGGTTTAACAGAAAACGTCGTTGCAGAATTTGATTATCAGCCCATACTACCCCCACTGTGATCTTTCATTTAGTCCACCTGAAGAAATAGGATCCTCCTGTTTAAAACTAAACTTTTCTTTAACAAACTTTTTTGGGGTCATTTTTATAGTACAATATTACAAATGACTTAAAATCAGGAATCTTTGTGGCTTCTGCCATAGTTTAATACAGCTCTGTGTAGTTAAAGATTCTCTTTACAAATTCTGTGTTTACTGCTGGTTTCTATGCAATCTCATTTACTGTAAATTACATAGACACTAACTGGTTCACGTAGCTATTTGAAGGCCATAAAACTGCTTAACATCAGTTCTCACTCAGTGCCCTTGAATATTTAAAAATGAATGCCATATTTTTCATTCTCATCTGTCCTGATACATATTTTCTGGTTCCCTGGCCACGTTGGTATCCAAGAGAAATCTTGTTAACACAACAGCCAAATTCACTTCCAATGGTGATATCACAATATTGTCTGTTCTTTGTTTTGACTTGAGTCATCAAGGTAAAACTTTATGTGAATTGGAAGATGATTTGAAGTGATCAATAACCCAACAAGATTTTCCAGATAACGTCTACCATTACTATTTGGTCATATACATAGTTTATGTAGCAATTAGAGGGAGGAAGTTGTCCTTTAAAGGTTCCTTGTTGATATCAATAGTTCTCCTTTTAAGGCCTCATTTTGGCAACAATTTTCTAAAACGTTATTTGTCTTACAAGGGAGTAATCTGTCAATGCATCTTTTTGTTGTACAATGGAGTAATCCGTCAACGATTAAGCTTTGTGACACTCGGATCACAATTGCCTTAATTTTCCTTTCATACTGTCATTTTGACACTAAACAATGATACCATTTGATACTAATATTTTCACTTGTGGTGCCCATTTGACTTTGAACAGTGTCATAGGCAACGATGATACTGTCCAGTTGCGCTTGGGTCTTTGGTCTTTTATATTATGCTTAATAATTGTTGATCCTTTTTTAAACGTAGAAAAACCTAAAAAGAAATCCTTATATATTTATTTTTATTGTGTATGTGTGTGTGTGTTATTTTTATATGTACCTTTTTAATCAGTTTTTGAAGAAAAAATATAAAACTCATTATAACAGCACAACGTTGTGTTGCAGATGGCTTGAGGCCTTGCATCATTAGACTACCAAACAACAACAATGTGAAAACGTCGGGAATAATCATTCGTTCAAAATACATTATTAAATTTTAGTAGTAGGCTTATAAAAGTACAATAAAGAACTTGGAAAAATCAGTCGGTATTGTTTGGGGTTTTCTCTCAAGACCCAGTTTCAATTTGCACGCATCTAACATAGTTTTTCTTCAGTACTTTAACACTGTTGTAATACCACTGAATTCGTAAAATTATCTTGTAGCCATTCATTTTGATAGTGAGATAATTTATTTCTATATCTTTGATGAGTGTGTGCTGTACGATTTGTTTGAGGCTACCTTAAAATATCCGCATTCTACTTAGAGTTCAAAGGCCCCCCATGATACAAAAAGGTCCAATGTACAGATCAAGCTCCTCCATGATCCCCAATTACTTCTACGTCTATCCCAAGGGTACCTGAGCACGTGTGCCACGTTTGATCCTCCTAGTTTGTGAATATGGGTATGAACATAGTTTCAAACACGTTACTCCAGGGACCCCGAGGGAAAACAAAAATCCTACACACCAACATGCCTGAGTGGCCATCTGGGTGCATTTCTGCCCCACCCCGCCCTTTTTTGTCTATTGTTATGGAGGCTACACCATATTTATAAGGACAATTCTATGCCACCTCAAGTGCACCTGCCAAGTGTGGTCCTGCTAGCTCAAAACTGTGGATGGTGTTCACAGAGAAACAAATACACAACACGAATCAACACAGGATTCAATCAGTTAATTTAATTTTTATGACAAATATACAATTAAAATTATAATTCTATTGTACTAGGAATCTGCACTATAAGCACAAGGAAAAAAATAGAATGTATTAAAAACTTAAACCGAAAACAAAACTACCTTCAGTTTCGTCATGAGGTCAGTAGGCACAGGGTATCCATTTGTCTTAGCAATTCTAGTTAGAATTACAGTTGCTTCTTCATAACGTCCAACGGACACCAACCAGCGAGGAGATTCAGGCAAAAACCTATAGATAAGAGTATTTTACAATGCTAACTAGTGAAGGAGTTTTTCAAAAGTGAGTTTGTTAATGTCCTAACAAAATTGTTAAATGACAAGAAATGATAGATTCTTTCTTATACTATCACATGACGTTATTATCTAAGTTTTAGAACTGTTGATACACCTTTAATTTCTAGCTTTCCTCCCCACTTTACAATATTTCAGTGTTCTGAGAAAATAAGAGCTAAAAGAACATTTCTTTGACTTAATCGCTACCCCAAGTGGCACAGCGGCAAGTTCGTAGGTTTATAATGGTAAACACTGGGTATCAATACTCGTGGTGTAAACACAGTTAGCCCGTCGTGTAGCGTTATGCTTAACTATGAACAAACAAACAGAGAAAGCTTACCACTTCTTAAACATGTGATATACTACACAGAAGTACCATAACTCCTCATGGATGATCTTGTAAATATCCCACATTAGCTAACCCAAGGTTCATTATAGATCAAAAGATGACAAGTAGGACTATCTACTTTCAGAAGAAATGGTCAAAGATTTGTTTCTGGTTCCTTGTATGAAAGAGGTGTTATGCTTTTATTGCACAAAATCTTTCAGAGACAAAAAGTCACTATTCAACAAAACTGCAGACCCTGCATTTGTATCCTTAGGGTTTAGAAATTGGAAACAAAAAAGCCATAGAGAGGTTTGCAAGACATGCTGATTGTCAATTACATAATGTAGCGGTGACATGTCATGTTCAGGAAGCAAGACCAGTACATAGCTAGCTATCTAGTACTTTGGTGCCACAACAAATAGAGGCAAAATCTTGCCTGTTAAAAAATGCAAGCACAATGCAGTTTTTTGCATGGCAAGAGTTATCTTTTAGAAGCCATGAGGAAAAGGAGTGTAATGTAAGCCAGCTGCTGAAGTTGAGGTGAGAGGATGATTCCAAACTCTTTATGTGGCTAACACATGATCAGGATTATACCTACCCGAAAATTCAAAATGAGATCCTGTATTTAATGGGCAACTCCATTGTGAGAGATATTGCAAAACAAATCAGTTCTCTGCTACTGCTTCAATATTCAATGATAACTGATGAAACACAAGACATGTCTGACACTAATCAAGAGTAAATTTGTCTCCACTACGTGGATCAGAATCTGATGCCACGTGAAGAACTTGTAGATCTGCATGAAATGTCTTCAGCAACAGGAGATAGAATATCCAAGCTTACCATTGATGTTTTACTGCATCTCAATATATCATTTTATGGTGTTCGTGGGTAAACATACAATGGTGCACATATGTTGCTCTGGTGCACAGGATTTTCTTAGGAAAGAACAGCTACCACCTTTTCATGTACATTGTGGTCTTCATTGTATAAATCTCATTACTCATTCTTGAGATTGCCATACTGTGCAAATTAAGGTCACAACATTAATATTTATATAAGTTGTAGGCAATAAAGAATTAGTACATAGAAATGTCACCCATTGCAACAGCCAAGATATTTACCATAATAAAAAGGTACAGATAACATATTAGACTTATTTTACACAATGCTTATTTCTATTGAAAGACTAACAGTAACACAGTAACGGTTCTGCTTTTTTAAGCATCGTAATTGGATAATATTTTCAACTATACTTTATTCTGTATCAACCATTAAGTCAGCAAATTGATGTTTTTGTTTTATTCTAGTTATCCTAAGTATTACCGATGTAAGTGTTATTAGGGTTTTATAAGTTGTATTGATACCTAACTATTCAACTAGTCCTTTGAAAGTTTAAAAATATTGTAATGTTTATATTACTGCTATTGAGTGAATGGGAAAACATTATCACAGAAAATAACTTCTTTATTTCTTTTATTTAGAGAATATTCTATATTAATATATCTTTATTTAGAGAATATTCTATATTAATATATCTTTATTTAGAGAATATTCTATATTAATATTTCTTTATTTAGAGAATATTCTATATTAATATATCTTTATTTAGAGAATATTCTATATTAATATTTCTTTATTTAGAGAATATTCTATATTAATATTTCTTTATTTAGAGAATATTCTATATTAATATATCTTTATTTAGAGAATATTCTATATTAATATGTCTTTATTTAGAGAATATTCTATATTATTATATCTTTATTTATAAAAATTTCTTGTAATAAAATGTTCTTCATGTGCATTATGCTGAATATTTCGCTTATTGTAATAATTTTGTCTTATACACTGAGAATATAAGGCTCGAAATGTTAGACTTTACGAGAAGTTTTGTTTTGTTTAAAATTATTTATCAAACGGACTTTTGAGTATGTTTCCCCACAACTTTGTATATATAAAATAAGTTATGAAAAATTTACAAGTTATTCAGATCAAGTAAGCTATGAAAGAAATATAATATTTATAAAATGATGATAGCAATGACTATTTTACAGTTATGATAGCAACCCTAAATGAACAATATATATATATATAATAAGTACAGTCATCATTACTACACTACCTCCAGGAGGCTAGAAAAGGAATACAGCAGCACGTGGTTATCAGGCCAAGTATTCTCCAGTCTCTACACAAATAAGCAAGAAGAGGGAGAATACACATTCCTATACTCCATGAGATACAGTTGACTCCCACAATCTTGGTACGCGTCTTCTTTGCAACCATCTCAACCACTAAGATAGAAAAAAACATAATTATATATATACAGAGAGAGATAGATAGATATATACACATATATATATATATAGATATATAATTATGTTCGTCTGTTTGTCGTTTATCTAACTATTTCTAGGTCTCTGGGCCAACCTCAACCAAACTTTGTGGGATGATAGGGTAGAACAAGCGACATGTTAATGGGTGGTTCGCAACCCCGCTCCACCTCCATTATTGCAGTTAATGAGCATTTATTATCAATGACGTAACTTAAAGTTAACTATATTCATAGATGGCGCCACGTCCTTAGACCACAATAAAAAGTTAATTAAATTTTGCTATACCACAACTTACACGCAGTGTGTGTGTGGGTGGGGGAGAGGGCAGTCAAACGTCTTACATATCTCAGAGAGTGTACTAGCACTCTGTATGAAGGAATGCAATGAAAAATTATGAAGTTTCTACTCCAACAACCACCATAAGACTGATATGAAAAGCAGTTTCCTGAGTTATACTCACTTCCTATTTGACTCGTGACGTTTCGACTTTGGCCTGTAAGACACTTCTTTTGCCAATGACTGTCAATTAATTAACAACTTGAAACACTGTGGAAGGACATTAAGAGCTGGGTGTTGAAAGCAAGTAACAGAAAGCACCCCTATCACCATCACTTATGCTGCTACATTTTCATACAAAGTCACCTTGACCATCACACAGTGCATAACATGTTCTAAGTATACATACACTGTGAGTTCTTAAAGCTTAAATAGAATCTTGGGTGAGGTAATAATGAATACTGTAGTAATATGTTATGTAATAAATAAATTGTGTGAAAGTTAGAATTTTTGTGTTTTTTATCGTAGCATCTACCCTCACATTTTTTTAAAGTTCATAACCTGGACAAAGGACGGGTACCTCAGCTTGTAGTCTATAACACTCTAATCACACTACCACTACTATGATCTATAATACTTCAATCACACTACCACTACTATGGTCTATAATACTTCAATCACACTACCACTACTATGGTGTATAATACTTCAACCACACTACCACTACTATGGTCTATAATACTTCAATCACACTACCACTACTATGGTCTATAATACTCAATCACACTACCACTACTATGGTCTATAATACTTCAACCACACTACCACTACTATGATCTATAATACTTCAATCACACTACCACTACTATGGTCTATAATACTCCAATCACACTACCACTACTATGGTCTATAATACTTCAATCACACTACCACTACTATGGTCTATAACACTCAGTCACACTACCACTATTATGGTCTATAATACTTGAACCACACTACCACTACTATGGTCTATAACACTTCAACCACACTACCACTACTATGGTCTATAACACTTCAACCACACTACCACTTCTATGACCTATAATACTTCAACCACACTACCACTACTGTGGTCTATAATACTTCAACCACACTACCACTACTATGGTCTATAACACTTCAACCACACTACCACCACTATGACCTATAATACTTCAACCACACTACCACTACTATGGTCTATAATACTTCAACCACACTACCACTATTATGGTCTAAACACTTCAAACACACTACCACTACTATGGTCTATAACACTTCAACCACACTACCACTACTATGGTCTATAATACTTCAAACACACTACCACTACTATGGTCTATAACACTTCAACCACACTACCACTACTATGTTTATTTTACCCAAGTAGGCTTGATAAGCGAAGCTTGTCATCTGCAACGAATATGGCGGACATATTGTGAGTTAAGTATTATTTTTACCCCGAAAAACTCCAAGGGATCGAATAACGAATGTAGCGTTTAATATACAGTAAATCTAATGCTATTGTCTGATGTCGAAATAATTCAGGAAATTATAAATTTTGAACAAACTACATTCTATCAAAAGTCTTGTGCAGTAACATTAGTTTCAACATTTTCATTGGTCTTCTTTAGTCTGGCTTCTACTGATGGAAGAGCTTAGTCCATTGGTAGCAACGGTAACATTTAGAGTTTCTGGCTCTAAAATTCGTGGTTCGATTCTTCTGGTAAACAGAGTGAAGGCAATGTGTAGCTTTTCGTTATAAGAGACTTTATAAGTTTCGAACATTCATATCATATGGTTAAGTTTTTGTCTTGTTGTATTTTTTTGCTCTCTGAACAAAACCTAATGCATCTATTCCTGTACCCCTGTGGATCAGCGATAACTCTACGGAATTACAACGTTAAAACCCGGGTTTCGGTGAATATAGCGGATAGCCTTTTGTGGCTTTGCTCGGGAAAAAACCAACCAAACACACAAGCATTTATCCGTCGGATATGAATAGCACATAACTTTACATTTTAATAACTCGGCAATTTTGTTTTCGTTTTCCGGACTTCTAAAGGTTTATATTTTTGTTTCATTCTTACTCACATCGTCTGACAAGTCAGTAGTAAGTCTTCGCACTTACAACACTAAAATCTAAGTTCAGTTACTCGCGATGTACACAGCGCTAAAAAAAAAGCTTTTTCACAATAGCCAAAGACATAGAAATGTGATAATCAAAATATTAACAGCTTTAAAAGGACTGAGTTTAGAGATTAAAAGTGTTTTGAACAGTCCTGTTACTGAAAGTCAAAATCATATATTTCGTTACCAATATTTCTCACTATTTTTTCATGATAAACTAGGTAAATAAAATTCATTTATTATAAGCACAAATAAACTTACCTTTTAAGGTTTTTCATTTTTTAATATTACTGATGATTTAATTGATTCTCTTCTTAAATAATATCATCTCAATAAATTTACATTTCAGGTCCAATCAATACTAACTTCATGAAACGTTATGTTAAATACTTTGGATATCCAGTGTATCTTATTGGTTACACTTGGAAACTGAACCCTTGCTTTGTCTTTTATACGTATGTGATTGGCTAAATTTATTATGTAAGTTTTCTCATTGAGAAATCACAAAATATAAATATTTTAAGAACTTTTAGTTGCATTTTGTTAAGCTACCATGGGTATCCAAACCTGTTTTTTTTATGTTATAAGCTTTCAGATTTACAGTTGAGTCACTGTGGGGTGTTATATTAACCGTCTGTATAAAGTTTTTAAAATCGGGTTTTGTTTTGCCGATTAACTTCCAACGTCACGCTGAAAGTTTGTTTGTTTGTTGAATTGCTACACGAGGACTATCTGCACTAGCAGTCCATAACGTGGAAATGATTGATAAGAGGAAAGGCAACTGGTCAATACCACCCACCGCCAATTACTTGGCTATATTAATCGACGAGTGGGATTGAACGTCACATTATCACGCCCCCACAGCTGAAAGAGCGAGCATGTTCGATGATTGGATTCAAACTTGTGACCCACACCACCAGCTCATGCTAGATCCCAAGCTGAGAAAGTTCACTAAAATAAATTATAAAATAACTTATATAGATTACATGAGGAATTGTAGTTTTTTTCCAGTTTATAAACTCGCCCAACCTCGAATTATGTCTGTTCAAGTGCTAATTGTTGTTATCTGGTAACTCCGCGATAACTATAGGGGCTTATAACGCTAAAATTTGGATTCAATGCCCACATTCAACACGTCGCAGATATCTAACTTTATAGATTTGCACTTAAAACAAACAAGCTAACAATTGTTATATGTTTTATGTGTGTGTACGTTTACAGAAAAAAAAAACATCTATTTGCGTGGTCTACCCAATGAACAGATTTTCATTTATGGTCAAACAATTATATAGTACGTGATTTAAGATTCTACTAATACATTTAAGTGACTTATCAAAGTGGCTTAGCAAAACTACTGCAGCATTACCTTGCATAAAGTAATTTCCCATTTAGTGGCACCACTATGTTATGAAGTTAGGTGGAAGAAAGATCGGTCGTAGATGAGTGAAGTGTGAAAACAGATGGGTTTTGGTCTCTGAGGAATTAGGGGATTGCAGTGCTGTAATTCGCTAGAAATTTGATAGGAATGAACGGTACATGGATTGAAAGATCCCCTGTGATTACGAAACATTATAGTACCATATATGGAAAATAGGCATAAAATCAAAAATAAAAGGACCTATTAGCTGTGAGTTTGAGAAAGCAATATAAAAGAGAGGAGTTCAACGAAAGAAAAGAAAAATGGCCTGGAGATGTGAGAGAAAACGAATAAACCAAGAGAAGGAGAGTGAAAAAAAAATATACTGCCAGCAAGAAACAAAACCTGCTCCTAAATATATGTGTTATTGGTTGCCAGTAATAAACAGCAGCTTGTTGCGTTTACACTGGTAGGAATCAATTCCTGATAGGAATAAATACAACCTATTATAAAGTTGATGGACATAAGAAGGGAAAGCGAAGTTCAAGAATATCACAATTGCAAGACATTATAAGCCCATATCTTACTGTTTTCTTTATAATTTAATATGCAATATATTTATAAAAATACATTTGTTAGTTCCGTTTTTACTGGCTGTTATACAATGTCTGATGGAAAACAACTTAAATGTAAAATTATCTAAAAAATTAAAGCAATATAAGTTTATTCAATTTCCATTACAGTGAAACATATGAGAGTGAAAAATATATTAAGCACTTGCAAACTGTCCCAAATTGCCGGAGGTGGGCCGTACCCTATAAGTAGTCAATGGATTAAAGTCATAGATAACAGTTGGTGAATAACTCAGATAGTCCACTATCAGTGTTAAATCAGTAATTGTCTTGATATATATCTCAGAAATAAAGTTCACGTGTTTAAAAAGTATAACTTACATATAATAGTTGGTGATTGGTACAATGTTGGATATAATGTACCGTGTATCAGTCGAAACACAGCAAACACTGTAAAACTGGGTACAACCATTGAAATCACTCCGGACACCAACGTCACGATGGTACAGATGAAGAAAGTCAGCTTCCTTCCTATCCTATGAAACAAGAACTAATTACACAACAAACTAACCAGGCTAGCCTATGATTTTATCTACAACTGATATAATACTATCCTTAACTTGGAGTTATCTAACAGGACGATTTCCTTCCTAACGTTGTGAAATGTTATAATCACGAGAAATACGAATCTTGGACTTCACATAAAAAATTACCCAGAAGCCCTAATTACATATCAACAAGCATTTGACTAACGTTACTAGTTAGGATGCGACATGAACAGTGGAAGTGGTGGAAAGGAGGATTACGTCATCATCACGTAATAGCATGTTGTTAGGAGAGGGATATCATCACATGATTACGTCATCATCACTTAATAGCGTGTTATTAGGAGAGGGATAACATCACATGATTACGTCATCATCACGTAATAGCATGTTATTAGGAGAGGGATAACATCGCATGGTTACGTCATCATCACGTAATAGCATGTTGTTAGGAGAGGTTTAACATCACATGGTTACGTCATCAACACCAGAGGACGCGTTGCTAGGAGAGAGAGTTTGACTTACTTTCTATGATCATATTAACTCGAATCACTTTGGGGAACGTCCCTTATGTTTAGTTTATGGTGATTTATTCTACATGACTAATAACATGCTAGAACCAGTATATAGTGCAGGTATTATTACATTGGGCTGTAGGTATACTGAAAAATAAGCATCATGTTTTTCGTTCAGGTAATGGAGATGACGAGGGGTATTCATTTGAAAAACATTACTTTGATTAAATAATTGAAACTTAGAGAAACAATAATCTATGTTTACACATATCGCTTCTACTCATGAAAAACTTTCTTCCTTTTAATATCTGCATTAATCTGTTCTTACAGGTTTACTATGAATGATTAGCTATAAATCTGAATAGTTAATTTAAGATCACGATCTTTGTCTAATATATGAAGTTGTGTGAATACATATTTCAGTATGTGTGACAACAGTCTTATTTGGATTTGTGATTTTTACTTACATACATTGATATCTGAAAATTGAAATTCACCTAAATGAAATTAGAATCACACTGGTTTCTTAGTGCTAGTTAAAGTTCTCCATAATCCCACGAAGTAGTGTTAGACTATAAGGTATCATTAGAAAACAAAACACGCATGTGTTTCTTAAAATTGGACGTTGAAAACACTTCATGAGCATGAGAATCCAAATGGATACAGTATATTAATTATACAAGCGAAGCTGTGAATCCAATGAAGTAGCATGCAAAGATGAAATATTTTGTTAATATGTTAAAAAATACATAAAAACAATAAGTAAAATACCTCTCTTTAAGAAGAGATGAAAACTATAACGTTGATAATGTAATTATCTGATATCACCTAGCAACATATCCCCAGCAAGGCGCTCTCTGGTGATGATGACGTAATCTCTCACCATTTATCCAACTCAAGTTCTATCCTAACTACTTACGTTTGGATGCTACAACACAGGAAATCCGACAAATTACAAAATGTTCACTTCGATTCTACTTGACAAAGTTACTTTACCCATGGTACTAGAAGACAGTGGGAAAATAACAAATATATTGTTACGACAGCGGAAGTCACGCGACGCTGGGAGCATGCGCGCTGGAGTTTCTAGAAGGAACATTATTTTTCCTGGCAACTCTAGTTTGTTCGAGGCGCCCTCTTTTTTCTAGTATATAAGCCTGGCAAAGAAAGCCAGCGAGATTGACAGATAGATTGAAGAGATACAGATAA
>NW_013672326.1:32710-33553 GCF_000517525.1 Limulus polyphemus
CTACTGGGGAGCTTGTAGTAAAGACATGAGGAACACTTCGACTGGGGCATGGACTGTATTTTAGTTTGTTCTCAACTTGAATTATGAACCTGGAGGAAGGATATGAATATCCCTTATGAATTTGTGGGACATGAACCTCTCCAGAAAAAGCTGAGAAGCAAAATATTGAGCAATAAAAGATACCTTTTGGAGGTTAGAGTTCTTTATTTAGTTATGTTAATAATTATGTCTAGTGATAAATTCTAGTTAGCGTTGAAAAGTTAAGAATAATAATACTTCAATAACATCGTCTTTAATCTCTAAGTTGAGGAAGTTTCGAACGTAAGATATAACGGTTCTGTTCGATAAAATATTAACTAAATTGTTCACATTAATTAAAATAAAGAACCAAATGATTGTAACCTATAATTGATCTTTATAATGATATCTTTTTTACTAATCTGTCAATCCAGTATTAGAAATATTTTCAATATCAAAATTTTTCCTAAAAATATCCACATTATTTATATGATTTATATATAATTTATCCATAAGGAGGATGTTGTAGATGGGTGAAGTATAATTTATCCACAAGGAGGATGTTGTAGATGGGTGAAGTATAATTTATCCATAAGGAGGATGTTGCAGATGGGTGAAGTATAATTTATCCATAAGGAGGATGTTGTAGATGGGTGAAGTATAATTTATCCATAAGAAGGATGTTGCAGATGGGTGAAGTATAATTTATCCATAAGGAGGATGTTGCAGATGGGTGAAGTATAATTTATCCACAAGGAGGATGTTGCAGTAAGGAGGATGTTGCAGATGGGTGAAGTATAATTTATCCATAAGGAGGATGTTGCA
>NW_013672326.1:34492-36262 GCF_000517525.1 Limulus polyphemus
TTTATCCATAAGGAGGATGTTGCAGATGGGTGAAGTATAATTTATCCACAAGGAGGATGTTGCAGTATAATTTATTATTGTTTACATCCTTTATTCATTTATCCGATGCTGCGGAGACAAGCGGTGTGTTTACTAGTGCTGGTGAGGATTTTATGAAAATGATTCGTCCACGATTTTGTTTTTATATCAAGAGTTAGGCCTAAATTTTGATGGTATTTGTAAAGGTTATGGGGGAATTGTCAAGTTTGAGTTGAACTGAGGGAACTTTTTGGACTTCTTGTCAAATTTCTGTAGAAGTCGATCGCTTGTGATTTTATGGGGTTCAACACATTTATTACATGAGTTCAAGTATTTTATAGAGGTCGTTTATAAAAAAATAACCATCAACTTATTACTAATGAATCATATCCCGACATGTCTTTAGTGTATACTAGGTTGTTATATTAAAGATAGAAATTAGTAATAACGTTACTCACGTATGTTGAAGCGGTGGAGTCATACAATGTTCGGTCGTAATCCCAACCGTTCCGACATGCTTGAGTAGAGATATTTGAAGCTGAAGTATAAAGTTTAAAACTCTCAACTGAATTTGAATTCTCTATCAAATCTAGGAGGTCAGTGCTGTAATTTAGGGCGTACATTTGACATTGACTAGGCATTTGTAAGCCATGTCGATTTTCTATTGGCCGAATTAACATCATCTTTTGTTGATCACTTAGGTTAACTTTGACTATTTCAGGTAGATAACACCAGTGGTCTGGAACTGACATAATAAAAATATTATTATAAGCAACCCAGCTTATAGGAATGGAAAGGGGTAACAAAAAATAAAACAGTAAACGTTTCTGGAAGACTCCGTAACTTCCGACTTCCGCGAGAATGTCTTCGAATTCCATATTTCCTTCCGGTATTTTTTCGCTCTCTTTCTTCTTGTCATTTCTTCCGTTTTCGAACTTTCCTACATCAGTTTCTGACTGCATTTTATTTGTTGTTCCTTGGTCAAAAAGTGACTTTTCCTGAACAGAAACGTAAACAGTTGGCGGGAACTAAGTCTTCAATCTGGAAATTAATAGAAACAGAAACAGAGATAGGCTTCACGGACAGACATCTGTCTTGTTCAGTACCTGTATGAAACGTAGTAAGATGTTAAAAGAAGAGAGAGTACGTTACCTGTCGGAGTTGGTGGAGATCATCTTAAGTACATGTGCATGACCAATCTGTATGTTCATTAATTAAAGATACTTAGAAACAGTTACTACTGTATAATCGGCAAGATAGAATAGTATATTACACATCTTCAAACGTCAACAACTTTCAAAATTCACATCAAATATAATGTGGAATAAGATTTTATGATGTATGTACATTCAACTAGCTGTTGCCATACTTTCTAGTTAAGTAGATTATCACCAATTGTATAAAGGTACTGTGAAGTTACATTTAAGTTATAATTTTTGTAACAAGCCGAGTAAAATCTTTATCTCTTTTAATACATGAAAATCTATACAGGAAGAGTTATAAACGTTTGAAACAAAGTACATAAATTTTATAAACTTATAGGCACTCAGACAGGACTATTTAGACTAACTGATGTGATTTACTTATATTCTCTAATACAGGACTATTTAGACTAACTGATGTGATTTATTTATATTCTCTAATACAGGACTATTTAGACGAACTGATGTGATTTACTTATATTCTCTAATACAGGACTATTTAGACTAACTGATGTGATTTACTTATATTCTCTAATACAGGACTACTTGG
>NW_013672326.1:36953-38311 GCF_000517525.1 Limulus polyphemus
TGCACTCATACAGGACTATTTAGATTAACTGGTGTGATTTACTTATAGGCACTCAGACAGGACTATTTAGACTAACTGATGTGATGTACTTATATGCATTAATACAGGACTATTTAGACTAACTGATGTGATTTACTTATAGGCACTCAGACAGGACTATTTAGACTAACTGATGTGATTTACTTATATTCTCTAATACAGGACTACTTGGACTAACTGATGTGATTTACTTATATGCACTCATACAGGACTATTTAGATTAACTGATGTGATTTACTTATAGGCACTCAGACAGGACTATTTAGACTAACTGATGTGATTTACTTATAGGCACTCAGACAGGACTATTTAGACTAACTGATGTGATGTACTTATATGCATTAATACAGGACTATTTAGACTAACTGATGTGATTTACTTATAGGCACTCAGACAGGACTATTTAGACTAACTAATGTGATTTACTTATATTCACTAATACAGGACTATTTAGACTAACTGATGTGATTTACTTATATTCACTAATACAGGACTATTTAGACTAACTAATGTGATTTACTTATATTCACTAATACAGGACTATTTAGACTAACTGATGTGATTTACTTATATTCACTAATACAGGACTATTTAGACGAACTGATGTGATTTATGTGACTCTACATGTTGAAGTTGCAAAGTTGTTCCAGGACTGTGCAATCAGGTCTTTATCATTGCTATCAGTGAATGTCTGTAAACGTTTACTGTCTGTAACTTGTATTCTGACTTCCCTGAAATTTTACTTTCCAACAATATACATTGAAGTTGTAACTAGCTGTAATTAACGATTGATATCATTAAAGACACCAAAAGATATCCTTACTATCTAACCATTAGTGACAACCTGTTTCAGGTAAGACCCCTCCCCCCAAAAAACAACAACAACAATCTTTTCTACATTGGTTTAGTGACCACACTGGTGAATGGAACGTGGAATTGCTCCAGTTCTTACACGAGAATAGTTGTGACTTTATATGTCCATTGGACATCAATAAAATGTTTACTGTGTAATATACTATACTGACCTTTACTAGAGACCATAGACATGTGTGACTTTATATGTCCATTGGACATAAATAAAATGTTTACTGTGTAATATACCATACTGACCTTTACTAGAGACCATAGACATGTGTGACTTTATATGTCCATTCGACATCAATAAAATGTTTATTGTGTAATATACCATACTGACTTTTACTAGAGACCATAGACATGTGTGACTTTATATGTCCATTGGAAATAAATAAAATGTTTAGTGTGGAATATACCATACTGACTTTTACTAGAGACCATAGACATGTGTGACTTTATATGTC
>NW_013672326.1:38842-40746 GCF_000517525.1 Limulus polyphemus
ATTGCTCCAGTTCTTACACGAGAATAGTTGTGACTTTATATGTCCATTGGACATCAATAAAATGTTTACTGTGTAATATACTATACTGACCTTTACTAGAGACCATAGACATGTGTGACTTTATATGTCCATTGGACATCAATAAAATGTTTACTGGTCGAACCCCAAGCAGAGTAACAGATTTCCTCTAATTAACACATGTTATTTGTAGCTCAAAAATGTTTCACGAATCCTTAAAATACATATTCACCTTCTGCAGTTCAGTGAATTTCAAAAGCAAATCTTCTTAGAAATTCCTATTGTTTCTTTCCAAATATCATAATGTGATAAAGTACGATGCTAGGCTTGTAAGTTTATAAAATCCAGTACTTTCTCTGACCAACGTGATAAAAACATTACAGCGTAACAAAATCAGTCGCTTATCAAATTAAAAACAGCATATATCTTGTAAAGCACATAAAACGCAACCATCAGTACATTGGATAAACTCAGAATACACTTAAATAATTGTTTAACAACCACAAATACTCTGTCGAGACTGAAAAATAACTTCCTGCTGCCTAACTCTTTAACCGTCCTGAACATTCTTTCAATAGCGTGGTTATATATGTATTATCTTTCTTTTCTCATTTACATATTTATCTTAATGCGACTTTACTTCTTTAGTTTTTATTAATATTCAATACTTCCAGTTCTGGAATCATTAACTAATTTTTTTGATAAGTCTCTTAATTGTTCTGGATATTACTTTTACAAAAACACGTATTCTTGTGAGCCTTTCTTATTTCAGAAGTACTATTTCTCTTTGTTTCCCATCACTTACCCACATCGCACACACAACTACAATGCAATTTCAGAATTTAGGCCATGTTCTTTGAAACACGTGATCAGTATACTTATACCTGAATAAGGAAAGTTCTCTATTCGAAAGCAAGTTTTCATTCAACAGTGAAGACAGGTTGTGTGATGGATCAGATCATGGATGTGTAACACTGTTGGATGACTAGAATGCATCCTACATGACTATATCACTCAATACATCACTGAAGGCTTTTTATCGTGTTTTCATTGATGGTACCATCAAACAACGTTTTTTTTTAATTATCGCCAGAATGGATTTTGATCAGGACTATATCCAATACTATATCTTTGAAGGTCATTGCTATCTGTGTTTCCCATACCATAATACTATGCTCTCTATACCTCTTCTCCAGAAGAGTATTTCGATCATGAGCACCTTGGCGATCTCCATTTTTAACCCTGGTAGACTTTATTGTCTCTGTGACTATAATCGACCATATACTCTGGTGTACCATCAAAATTGATCTTAATTGGTTTTGCAGGACATCAGCTGTGCTAGATAACTTTCATAATGAAATGCTGGTCATCTCTCTCCTGTCTCTCTTGATTTTCTTCTGGATTTATTAACATGATTAGATAGGAGGATATTCCAGATCCATGAGTTTAAGCCTAGAAGGGATCCCAGGACCCTCTCTAGTTATAGACTTATTGCTGTAAATAGCTATCTCTGGAAGATTTTGGAGATGATAGTTACCTATCGTAGTGTTTGCTTTTTTGAATAAAAAAAATCTCTTCAACCAGGCAGTGTGGTTTCTACATACAGAAACTCACCATGGACCACTGATTTGGCTTCAAACGTCAATCTTAGAAGCCTACTCCAAGAGGAAGCATCTTGTCTCTGTCTTTTTATTATTATTATTACCTTTGAGAAAGCTTATGGCACCACATAGAGGTTTGGTATCTTAGGGGCTTACATCTTGAAAAGGCTTATGGCACCACATAGAGGTTTGGTATCTTAGGGGGGCTTACATCTTGAGAAGGCTTATGGCACCCCATAGAGGTTTGGTATCTTAGGGGCTTTCATCTTGAGAAGGCTTATGGCA
>NW_013672326.1:40916-48330 GCF_000517525.1 Limulus polyphemus
TTATGGCACCACATAGAGGTTTGGTATCTTAGGGGGGCTTACATTTTGAGAAGGCTTATGGCACCCCATAGAGGTTTTGTATCTTAGGGAACTTACATCTTGAGAAGGCTTATGGCACCACATAGAGGTTTGGTATC
Organism: Limulus polyphemus; assembly: GCF_000517525.1. NCBI lineage: Eukaryota > Metazoa > Arthropoda > Merostomata > Xiphosura > Limulidae > Limulus > Limulus polyphemus. The sequence continues at coordinate 41,054 of NW_013672326.1, forward strand.
TTAGGGGCTTACATTCATGAAGGTTGCACGACCATTTACCCATTGTTATTCATAATGTTTAGCCAAAAAATCATTTCAAGTCCATATAGAATCACCATTATCCTAATACATAGGAAGTTGCAGTCTCTCAGAGAAATGACTTGAGTGTCACACTTTTTTTAGCATTAAGATCAACGAACAGCTTTCAGTTGCAAGCAGCATCTTTATCAATAACTTTAAGATTTTCTGTTAGTCATCAAATATAAGGTATATTGAGTAGCAGTTTCAGACTGTACTCGTTCGTTAATCTGAATTTTATTTGTGTGTATGTGTGTGTCTAAATGATTGAAAAACTGCAATTAATTGTCAAAACAATTATTTTGTACTCAAACTGTACTAATAAATTTAAGTTTGTATCTTGAGCTCTTATTTAACGATGTTATAATAATACCACATTTTCTATACACAGTCGTTGCATTCTCTTGTCATAAAGGTTCGAAATGTTGTTATTTCCCAATTGCAGTGCCATCTAGTGGTATGATTTCAAGTTTATATATTATAGTCTCTGTTTATGATTATAAATACAACATAATAAAATTGTGATTATAAACAACTTACCTTAGAGGAATACAAACAGGGAACATAAACCAATTTTTTCCCTAACTTCCACAAGAATATCTTCGAATTCTCCGTTCTCTTTCTCTTTGTTATTTCTTTGGTGTTAACAATAAATTTCGGAGTGTATTTTGTTTATTATAGAATATATATATATATATATTATTTTTATCATAAAACGGCTTTTTACCAAACAAAAACTTTTTGACGCGCGTCGGCTACAAAGACGTTTACACTTGAGTTAAAAAATGAAAAACTAAATTTATTACAGAATTTTCGGTCGTAGTGAATTTTAAGAACACATGTCACAAGAGTAAATATGGTACAGGTTTAAAAACTCGACAGATGTGTTGGAACATACGTATCATTGAACCTAACAATAAAAGCAAACAGTTGTTCGTACGCATAAAGATAAACACTTGTACGTAGAACAAGCGCACTTGTGGACAGTTCAATCTTTACATAAGAAACTGTACACGTTGATAAATCTAATCCCTAACTCTCGTTTAATTTGGTAAACCATCACTTGCACGAAACCCCTGTTTCATCTTTTAATAATCCAAGTCAACAAAGAATTTAAAAATTTCCAAGAAACGTTTTAAACAATGAATAAAAAGAATAAAGGATTATTTTGTGTTTTTCTAAGATTCATTACCAACTATACTTAGAAACTGAATTCAGAGTTTAAATCAAATCATTGTTTATGGACATTCATGTATTGATTTCCTGCTGTTTTCATCTATAAATCTGTACGAGGATAGCCAGTTCTGATAATCTTAATATACTGTTTCACAGAAATTGTATTGATAGTAAACGATACAAGGGAATTTCCTGGTGTATAAAACATATATTTTTTGAGTGTCTCTCTCTCTTTATATATATATTTCATATACATGCCTGATTATAGCGCTGTCTGAAGCATGAGAAGGTCGAGTTAATTCTAATGTTAATCCAAACTTGTTTTGAATTACAAGAACAGCATATGAAACATTCTTTGAAGTGACTATGGTTCCATACTATTCAGACACCATGTGCATATGTATATATATATATATATATATATTAGTAGCTTCACCATAGCTTTACTTACACAACTTGTTGTGTATTTTAATTTGCAATATAAAACCAACAAAAGACAGGAGATATTGTTTGTAAGCTGTAATCTGTACAATTAATTTTTATCCAATAAGTTATATATATAGAATGTCATCAATATAATAACTAAAACATTATATTGACGGTTTCGTTTTCCCAGATATTTATTTCTATAAAAATGGATATTATTATCTTTCCTGTAAATGTTAACTTTACCAAGAATATAACGTCCCTTAATATAAAACACAAGTGTTTTTTGATCTTCTTTTCGGGTAAACAGAACTCATCCAAACACCTACTTACTTATTATCTATATAAATAATACGCAACAAATCTTATATCGTTAGAAAGGCATTTGTCTAAGGAGTCTGGATTACATATTGGATTTTCAATTCATAATCACCTTACCTGTTGTTTGCTTAGTCAAACTTTTCAACGCAACGAGTATGGTATATAATGGTACAATATCGTTGTCATCAAGTGAAGATTTCATTTTTAGCTTTTATATTTGCGAAAAACAACACTTAATCCGTGTGTAATTTCCTAAAAAAAAAATTAACATTACATTAAATACAATTTCTATAGGTCTAAGTAAGTGTAGACGAGTTATGAGCTATTTGTTATGTGCCCAGTACGGATAATGAAACCTGTTTTTTTTGTGTTGTAAACCCTGAGTACAAATGTGTTACGTATTATGCTCTATTATCATGCCGATGTTCCAGTGATGGTGATATATGTTTTTTTTTAATGGAGAGAGAGACTGAAGATAACTATGTGCGAGAGGTAATGTACTCTCTCTTCTTTTAACATCTTACTACGTTTCATGTTCACACAAACAGTTGACTGTAGCTGAATTCTTGAAACATATCATACAGGTACTAAACAAAACAGACGTCTATCCGTGAAGACTGTCACTGTTTCGTTTAACTTCCAGATTGAAGACTTAGTTCTCGCCAAATGTTCACATTTCTGTTCAGGAAAAGTCACTTTATGACCAAGGAACAACAAATAAAATGCAGTCAGAAAATGATGTAGGAAAATTCGAAAACGGAAGAAATGACAAGAAGAAAGAGAGCGAAAAAATACCGGAAGGAAATATGGAATTCGAAGACATTCTCGCGGAAGTCGGAAGTTACGGAGTCTTCCAGAAACGTTTACTGTTTTATTTTTTGTTACCCCTTTCCATTCCTATAAGCTGGGTTACTTATAATAAGATTTTAATTATGTCAGTTCCAGACCACTGGTGTTATCTACCTGAAATAGTCAAAGTTAACCTAAGTGATCAACAAAAGATGATGTTAATTCGGCCAACAGAAAATCGACATGGCTTACAAATGCCTAGTCAATGTCAAATGTACACCTTAAATTACAGCACTGACCTCCTAGATTTGATAGAGAACTCAAATTCAGTTGAGAGTTTTAAACGTTATACTTCAGCTTCAAATATCTCTACTCAAGCATGTCGGAACGTTTGGGATTACGACCGAACATTGTATGACTCTACCGCTTCAACATACGTGAGTAACGTTATTACTAATTTCTATCTTTAATATATCGTATATGAACCCAATAAACACTAAAGAAATGTCGGGATATAATTTATTAGAAATAAGACATTTCTGATGGTTATTGTATATAAACCACCCTCACACTGAATCATTCTATTCTGTAATATAATAAGAAATAAAGACATTTCTGATGGTTATTGTTTATAAACCACCCTCACACTGAATCATTATATTCTGTAATATAATAAGAAATAAGACATTTCTGATGGTTATTGTTTATAAACCACCCTCACACTGAATCATTCTATTCTGTAATATAATAAGAAATAAGGTACTTTATACTTTGCCACAAACTCTCCTCACTCCAATAACCTCTTCAGTGTTCTTCTTATTGCAATTCTAATTCAAGTTGTTTTAAGTTACATCTGTCATTCACACATATTTTCGTGCTCACTTCCATTCTTCCATCTTTTCCTTTCAATCTTCCAAATGATTAATGAAACCTCTGTTCCTGCTCAACTTATATAAACATACCCATATATCTGGTGATGACTGTGTGACAATTTGTGCTTTGGCCTTGGTTTGAGCAACATCATTACAAGACAAATTAATCTAGCCACCCAAACATTACTCAGTATAACCACAACTATATCTCACCCACTATATCAGTACTTGAGATAGTGAGAGGGTGAGGGGGGTGAAGATGAAACAGTCTTGTAAACACTAAAAAATTAAAATCACGAAATTATCTCCAACTTCTCGAGACTATTGGTAAATTTCATATATAACTAAATAGTAAAAAGTAAGGTCTTTTTTATAGTTTTAACAGTCAGGTTTTAAAATGTCAATAAAGTTCTTAGCCTAATTTTTAAATCTCCAATCAAGAACTGCATTGGTCATACAACTGTACACTGTCAGACTTACTGGTTTGTTATTTTTCAAATAAACAGAACATGCTTTTGTTGTTGTTGTTGTTGCTCTTTTGTTCTTGTTTGCTTTAAATTTCTTTTTTACAAAGATCAGCTGTTTTTCAGTAGTAAAACTATCGTAGAAGTCGCTGTCTTTCTACATTGATATCATAATCTGAGTGGCTTTGTTTTTATCTTTTCATGTTTTCAGTTATTAAAGATCAGTATTTTAGAATCAAGAGATCTAAACACTTGTGATGATAAAGCAAATGAAACCAAATAAACGTTTGTTCAAATAAAAGTTTTCTAATGCTAATGCCGGGTTTCGATACCCGTGGAGGAAACAGCACAAAAAGCCCATTGTCAAGTTTTGCGCATAAAAACAAACAAACAAACACTTGTATATGTACACTAAAACCTTATGCAGAATACATAAAGGACCTATGATAATTGATATCAAAAAGTTTTAGATTCAATTTAAAAGAAAATAAGTTTTGGAATGGGTTTAAAAAATATTATCAAAGTTTTAACTTGACATGAATGAATCTAACAACGGTCTGGATTTTCAACTAATATAAATAATTTTTTTCTATCTACACCTAAAACGAGATTCCATACTGGAAATGATTCAGACGTTTTGTTATGAAATCAATTGTAAAGAATGAAATACACTAATTTGTAAAACAACTTACTCCAGAAATAAATAGCTGATATATCGCTAGTCAAAATGCAGTATACAATAAATACATGATTATAGTTGTTTACCAACAACAAATTTCAAACTGTTTCACTTTAACTGGATAGAAGATTGCACACTTCGTTTCGAGAATATTTCAAGCTGTTTAGAACCAATTAATGATGTCGTTAACTAATTTATTATGACTTGTGCAGTTATCATGTGATCGAAGCACAGAATAACAAGTATTTATTTATTAAGTAAAGTATGGTTTTGATGATACACAGCAGTGTTCAGTCACTCTGGTATTAAAGTGTCATTTAATATTGATAATATATGACATTTTATTCACTACTCGTCTGTTTGTTTGTGTATTAGGCATGGAAAAAGGACGAATGTTGTGAGTCTCTGTGTTAAATCAATAAACTCTAGAAGTGTGTGTATCAGTACTCTAATTAGTGATTTAATCTGATTAATTATAGACATGTTGAGACATATATCGTGTGAGTCAGTGTATCATGGTCACTTGTCATGGCGGCCTAGTAAGGCGTCCATAGCAACGTGCCCTCTGGGGAATATATGTGAAACTATGAGGTCATCATCTTTTATGACACCTCACATTCCCCGAGGCTGAAACACGTGTGGCGTCATATGGGGGCATATTTCAGAACTATGAAGAAGACTCCTCCTCCCCTCTCTGAAGCAGCCACTCGGCGTGAGGGTAACTACTAATATTTACTATAATCGCAAAGAATGTCAAGTTACAAAACAAACTTTAGGTCTGGATTAGTTCAAAATATAACAAAACAGAAAACTCACTGAAATATTCAGCATGCGAGAGTTTGGTATTGCAGTAAATTAAGAAGTAAGTGTACTTTATTATCAGAAGTAAAAACTAATAAACTGTTATCCTGTAAAAACATATATTATTTTCCTTTAACTTGTTAGATAGCAAATTTTACTTTTTTTTATGATCATGGTTGTGTTTATCGTTCATTTATTATTTTCTTCTATCGTGTAGTTTATCTATGAATTTTTAGTTGTATTAAAATACTAACTTACTTTCTACATAACTATGTGTATTTTGATTAAATACCTGTATATATATATGTGTGTGTGTGTAACGAAACTGACACCAGCTTCCCTTTAGGGCACGAGGATCCGTGTTCGATCAGGGGATGACTATATTATATAGTTTATTATAATCTTGAATATTAAGCTTGTAGGATACTAACCTGTAGGATACGAACCTATAGGGTATGAAACTCCCCTGAAGAAACTGTAAAGCCAGATATTTAGCAATAAGAGATGCCTTTTGGAGGTTAGAGGTCTTTATTTAGCTATGTTACTAGTTATGTCTAGCGATCAATTCCAGTTAACACTGAAAAGATTAAACATATTAACTTTTCAATAACAACATGTTTAACCTATAGATAGAGAAAGTTTCAAAGTTTACTTTAACCCTAACATAAGGTATAGCAGCTCTGTTCCACAAAACATTTAATACCTTATAGTGGTCACCATGGTTACAGTGTTCACGATAATTAGAATATAAGATCAAGTAATTGCGACCTAGAATAAATATCTTTAATAATATGCGGTTTACTATTCAGTCAAATATTTTCAGTACCTACCTTTCTCCCCACAGTTTTCCATAACATTAACTTTATTTCAAATTTATTTATCCTCCAATAACCTCTTATAGGAGGAGAGTTTGAGGCAAAGTATAAAATACTATAAGAGGTTATTGGAGGGAGGAGAGTTTGTGGAAAAGTAAAAAGTACTATAAGACGTTATTGGAGGGAGGAGAGTTTGTGGCAAAGTATAAAGTACTATAAGAGGTTACTGGAGTGAGTAGAGTTTGTGGCAAAGTATAGAGTACTATAAGAGGTTATTGGAGGGAGGAGAGCTTGAGGCAAAGTATAAAGTACTATAAGAGGTTATTGTGGCAAAGTATAAAGTACTATAAGAGGTTATTGGAGGGACCTCACCCTAATAACCTCTTATAGTACTTTATACCTTGCCTCAAGCTCTCCTCCCTCCAATAACCTCTTATAGTACTTTATACTTTGCCACAAACTCTACGGAGGGAGGAGAGTTTGTGGAAAGTATAAAGTACTATAAGAGGTTATTGGAGGGAGGAGAGTTTGTGGCAAAGTATAAAGTACTATAAGAGGTTACTGGAGTGAGTAGAGTTTGTGGCAAAGTCTAGAGTACTATAAGAGGTTATTGGAGTGAGGAGAGTTTGTGGAAAAGTAAAAAGTACTATAAGAGGTTATTGGAGGGAGTAGAGTTTGTGGCAAAGTATAAAGTACTATAAGAGGTTACTGGAGTGAGTAGAGTTTGTGGCAAAGTATAGAGTACTATAAGAGGTTATTGGAGTGAGTAGAGTTTGTAGCAAAGTATAAAGTACTATAAGAGGTTTTTGGAGGGAGGAGAGCTTGAGGCAAGGTATAAAGTACTATAAGAGGTTATTGGAGGGAGGAGAGCTTGAGG
>NW_013672327.1:0-8958 GCF_000517525.1 Limulus polyphemus
TAGCTAGAAACAACTTCTCAGTGGTAACTAACTGACAGATTTGGCTTTTAGATGTAGTGACAGCTAGAAACAACTTCTCAGTGGTAACTAACTGAAAGGTTTGTGGTTTAAATGTAGTGATAGCTAGAAACAACTTCTCAGTGGTAACTAACTGACAGATTTGGCTTTTAAATGTAGTGATAGCTAGAAACAACTTCTCAGTGGTAACTAACTGACAGATTTGGCTTTTAAATGTAGTGATAGCTAGAAACAACTTCTCAGTGGTAACTACCTGAAATGTTTATAATTCAGATTAATTTAAAATGCGAACTAGAGATATGCTCTCCCCAACCAAATTATGTGAATGCTTTATTAACTTTGCTAACTTTTATCTTGATCATGTTTCTTGAATTCTAATTCATTATACATTTACATTCTTAACCTAGAAATGTTTCTGAACCCTGTAAATGTCACTTCTAATTTTAAAAAACGTTTGGAAAAGCTAGAAGATTGCTTTTTGGTGGAAGTTAAATGTTAACAGAGATTTGATACAAAGTAATTAACTAATAAGCATCTCTGTTTTTTTCTTTTAATTAAATAAATGTTTTAGATTTCATTACGTTGTTTCCTCTTTAAAAGGTATCTAAATATAGCAGGTTATAGCATACAGTTTACTAATGAGTATACAATGCTTGTGACATAAAGAACGTTGATGCTCGAGTAAAAATTATAATAATATTTTTTTTTACTCTGAAAATTGATTTACCCAGTTTATGAGTTAATTAAATGTATTTAATCAGTAGCTTATCACAACTTAATTTAAATAATTCTCCAGCAATCAGATCAGTGCCTTATTTTTCCTTATGGTAAAGTTGAAACTTCATCAGTTTCTTCTGCTAACCATGTAAGGTGGTGGAATCCTTTCAGTGCTAAGGGTAAAGCTCAGCTGAATATTCACAGGTAATGTAAAAGGTTTTAGATTTACACTAGTATTTTATTTGTATTCTTCTTAGTAGTAGTAAATTGTTAATATGTGTTTAATAATTCCATGCTTATGTATGAGTGTAGTATGATGACAAATTATATAAAGCTGTAGGTTGATTATGTGTGGATATTGGCTATCACTAGAAATGTGTACCTTATTTGTCGAAAATAGTATAAAACACTTTTGTATTGATTTCAGTTGTCAAGCAAATAAAGGCTTAATGATGTAGCATGAAACAGACTGGTATTCTAGCAAAGATCATAATTACTGCTGTGAAATATTGTCATTGAATTCATAGCATAATTAATTACTTACATGCTTGCATTCACTGAATGTAGTAAATTAAATTTACACATTCAGAAATTCTTTGTCTAATACATTTAATTTAAGGTTTCTTGACATAGAATGTTTTAGTAAACCCTGAAATGTTTAATTAATCTAGTATCGAAGAAATAGATGTGAATACGGTAGATTTGACTAGTGAGTTGGTAAGTGATACAAACATTTCATAATTTATATATATTGTTGACTTTTATAAGTATTTAAATTTCAGTTTTCAGTTAAACAAATATTGACCATTTCATTTTTCTGTGCTAAGTTTCCTGTTATGGATTTTTTAAAGGCATTATTTTTATCATTACAGTGTTAACTTCAAGTTTGTATAATATAGTATGTATATTTTTGATGTTTTGCATGACCTAGAAATGATACTGTATTTTGTACTGAGCTGTATTAACCAGTAGAAATGCAAATTTTCAATAATTTTTAGAAATAAAACTACAATAATAGGTGAAAATGAATGACTAACTTATGTGTATATTTGGCAATGGAAATATTACCCTATAGGCAAAATATATATATAACTGTTGCTCTCCAGAATACAACAATCAACCTAATTTTGTCAAATACAGTAAGATATTAAATTCATATGGTAAGGTTGTTAGTGTTTTCTCATCATGGTTGATCTTATCCAGTTTATCAAGGTCCTTTATTGTTTTACCATTATCCCCCTCCCATATAAGGATGACAAAGGGCTTTAAGAAGAACAAAGCTAGTTGATAAAACATGTTGGTATGTTTGTTACATAAATGAAACACACACACACCAATAACCTATTTGTGAATAGGATTTTATAACATAATGGAGCAAACCTTCATATAAATAAATATCAATTTTTTTAAGAGAAATGTGGTGAAATAAGGAAGAAGTAGTAAAATGTGGATGCCAGTGAGTATTGTATGCATGCTTCTTCTCATTTTATCTGCTGTTGTCTAGGTTATTTAATGATCAAGACATTTTACATGACTTTATTCACAACCTTCCTCTGATTTCATCACTGATTCTGGACCCAGTTCTCTGAGCTTGTCTTTTAAATATGACAATACTCCAGTAGCCATCTCCTCATCTCTACCATAAGTTCTTTGTCGTCTTAGAAATGACCTTTCCTTATCAACAAAGTTCAAACTTAGAATTCAAAAGAGTACAGAAAAGTACAACAAACTTAAACTTCACTGAAAAAGAATTCTTAGACGTGGCACTAATCTTTTACTTTTAATTACTCTGTCTCAGGTGAACTGAATCTAACATCTAAGCTTTTAAAACTAAAACAGAGAAGTTTAATATGATTTTTATGTGAAGTATAAATAAATTTGACTCACCTATAAATAAAAGAGAATGACATATAACCATTTAACAAGAATACAAAAACACTTATGTTTGACCAAAACAGCTAGCATATGAGAAGTGTAAGTATGGAAAATATTCTTATGATTTTTAATCAACTCTACCTGTTCCTATCAAGTCATCAGCCAAGTCCAAATAACTAACAAAGAGAAACCTGAGTTTCCAACTTTTCTGTGTCATGCAAACTTTGATTGAGGTGGTGTTCATACACTTTTTCTTGAAATGTAAAGGTTAATGGGTATGTATGGTACTACCAGATATTACAAAATTTTAGGGTTACATGATCACTCAGAAATTATGAAGAGGTCAACTTTTAAAGCACACTATAATTTTATGGAAAGTGTGAAAAGCAATATTATAAACTCTTATACATGAAACCACATATGAAATAAAGCATAACAGAAAATGAGAAAAATCAATACTTTCTGAAGGTTATTCCATAATAAACTATTAATCTGTAATACTTGTTACAACAAACCCAGATAAGAGAAATAAAATATATTTAAATTTAAAACTAAATTATTGTATTCAAATGGGAAATCAGATATTATCATGAAATATTAAATATGTGAAATTAATTAATAATCCAGCACTCACAAAAGAAACATAATTACACAAGTACCACTTACACTTAGAAAAATGCAGAAATTTATCAGACAATTCGATGACGAGGAACCCACGTTGAGACTAATAATGGTTGGAGACGGCTTGAATGGGTAATGAAGAAAAACTTTAATATAAGTTTAACATAACAGCAAATGTACAACGTTTCGACAAGGTTTCGTCATCATCAGGTACCATTATTTATCAGACAGTTTGATGACGAGGAACCCACTTTGAGACTAATAATGGTTGGAGACGGCTTGAATGGGTAATGAAGAAAAACTTTAATATAAGTGTAACATAACAGCAAGTGTACAACGTTTCGACAAGGTTTCGTCATCATCAGGTACCATTATTTATCAGACAGTTTGATGACGAGGAACCCACTTTGAGACTAATAATGGTTGGAGACGGCTTGAATGGGTAATGAAGAAAAACTTTAATATAAGTGTAACATAACAGCAAGTGTACAACGTTTCGACAAGATTTTGTCATCATCATGTACCATTATTTATCAGACAGTGTTTATAGAGAAACTAGATCTTTTGGTCTAAAGTTCACAAAACAGAATATTCTTCAAGACCAATGGTTTCAAGTGAGTCAGTTTTTAAAATAAATTTCTTTGAGATTATATGAGAAATGAGTTTAAAGTTGTTGAGAAATTAAAAGTTTCATGAAGATGTTTATATAACTAATTTCAATGTTTATTCTACCTTCACTACCATTTCATTACAAGAAATTATTGAGTAATGTACTGAATTAATATTTTCTCCTTTAAATATCATTAATGGTTTACCTAAACACTTAAACATTTAATTTTGCAGTCAGAGACTTTTATTTAACGTTTAATAGCTTTATCATAAAACTTGTTTTCTGAGCTTTTAGAAAGAACAGTCATGGAAGAAACATCTATCTGGCTTTAATCCATTTTATTGTAGATACCATGTTAAAAAATATATAATTTTCAGTCTGGATGAATGTTTGTAGTAATTAAACAGTAAACATCAAATATAAAATTTAAACTTAAATGTAAATGAGGACTGCATTACTGCAAATTCTAGTGCACCATTAAAAACACATTTTTAAAGTCAGTATGATAACTTATTTATATTTGTCAAATAAGAACTCGCAATATTATAACTTTTTAGCACAAAAGTAAAAGTTTGCAAAAGAACAAAGTAATTAGTGTACTAAGAGAACAAAATCCCAATTATGTTGAAGAAATATTCTGTTTTTCTCATGGTTGTTATATTTAAAGCTTCCTGGTTTGTTTGAAGGTCAGTCTCACCCTAAATCCATAAATAATTTAAATAACAAACAAAATTCACCCATAATCCAAACATTGATATCCTATTCTATAATATAATAACTTTGGTTTGCAGTTGAAAGAAATATTATATTTCACCATTTCATAACTAGAAATAATATGTAGTTAAGCATACAGAGATTGAGTATATTATATTAAAATGATTTTGGAACGTCACCACATTGCTACAGTCCATGTTCCTATGTCTGGTCATGCTACCACAGCTGGGATATGATTTGTTGTATGCCTCTTCCTTGATGATTCTGATGACCCCATCCATATTTCTTTCTTGTCCATTGCCATTAAGTACAAGAGATATTCCAGTCTGAACACTTCTTTATGATCTAAATGTATGAATGTATTATGTCTGACAGGGCTATTATATACCATCTCCAAAAGGCATCATTTTTTGGTATCAGCACACTACCTCCAAAAATGCCAGGCAATGTCAAAATGTAGATCTAATATATGCTGTTCTACCATGACTTTATATTGGCTGTGGTTATCATTTAACTTGCTTATTTAAATCTTCAAAATAATTTTAATATATGTGTTTTTGAAAAAAAATAATGTGTATCCATCATGAATACTTTAATATCCTATAATTTCAATAAAAAATAGTCGTGTTATTTCTTACAATTTGTACCATTTCCTGCTGGCTGATACATCACAGTTTGTTTGTGGCAAATAGCAGATTTTCAAATAGTTTATTCTTATACTTTTTATTTCAGTTTGATTTCATATTCAAATAATAAACATATCATTTTACAAGCTTATGTATAGCGTCTGCTTTAATTGCTGGCTGCTTCAATTCTAGTGAAGAAGCTGTCGTTATCTGTCATGCAAGAGGAAATATAAAGGATAGATCATCTCCTTTAATTGCTGACTGGTTTGTCTCTGTTGAAAAAGCTGTCTCTAATCTTTCATCCAATAGAAAAGGTAACAAGTTTCTTTCCAACCAACAGCCAAGCAGTAAAAGGAAATCAAAGACAAGCAATACCTGCTACTACTTAGCCTGGTCATTCTAATCATCTTTCTGGATGAGCTCAGGAGTATGATTTTTTTCTCAGAACATAGTGAAAAATGTAGTTCATCTTAGACTAAACATATTATTTGGTGCATAACATGCACATATGAGTGATTAAGCTCTTAGTAGACCCTGGTGCTGCCAGAAATTTTGTGGACCTTGAAATGTATCAGATGTTCTGTACGAAGCTACTTGGCAATTATGGCCTGTTAATCCCAACTTCATTCTGGTTAATGAAGATACATTCAAATGAACAGAAAATTTTGACTCCATCTCCCTATTGATACTCTTTCCTGGAGAACAAAAGTCGTCTCTTAACCATATGACTACCAGATACTAATTTTTAGTAGGTAACGTCGCTTTTGTCATATTTCATTCCAAAAATAAAACTAGTGGATGATATTCTTTGAAATTTGACAAGTATATTCTTAAAAGTATGTAGTTTTAGAAAAATAAAATATTTAATTTTGATATTTTCTACTTTTTAAAAATCAACATTCGTTATTTCAGATAGTTATTTGCACTCTGACTTCGAATAGTTTATCTGCAAAGTGATTTTCATGTTGAGTATAAAAATACTAATTTTTATCATACAGTTTCATATTTTGCTTGCATAATCTTAGAACCTCCTAAATGAATATCAAAAGTCTTTTTAAAGTAAATGTTTATATTTTATTTGCCATTTTCTCTTCAACATCATTAACTCTAGCATTTATCAATGTACAGTCATACCTTTTAACTCATTGATTATTCTAATAATATCTTTGATTTGACATGCATAATTTCACATCTTTATCTTTCACTTATAGTTTATTTTTAATGTTTTATTTTCCTCTCCTGTTCTTTATCTTTGATTATTTATGTCGACACACATCAACAAGTGCCTGCGGGCGATGTTATGTTAACTTCATTTTAGGTGTAGCCCCTCTGGCATAATATTTCATGCACTCATAAGTTTCTCGATGGTTTTTAAGAATTCAAAGTATAGAATAATTTAAAAAATAATTAAACCTTTCAAATATAAATCTTAAAACACAAATAATACATAATTAGCTAAAATGTAAAAGTAAAATATAAACGCAATCTAACTGTCTATTAAACGAATACATCTAAGGTGAGAGAAAATTGCCAAGTGCTATGGATACCGCTCTCAACAGACTTTAAAAAGTAAAGAAATTTGTTGTTGATATGAAGTTTTCACTTTAGGAAAGTGAGATATGTGGGATACTGCTCTCAACAGCCTTTAAAAAGTAAAGAAATTTGTTGTTGATATGAAGTTTTCACTTTAGGAAAGTGAGATATGTGGGATACTGCTCTCAACAGCCTTTAAAAAGTAAAGAAATTTGTTGTTGATATGAAGTTTTCACTTTAGGAAAGTGAGATATGTGGTATTTGAATACTTTTATCTTAGTCTAGTTTAACTTTATTTTAAATATACTTCAAATTTAAAATTCACATCTTGATTGCAAGAAATTACACGATGCTCACAATTCTCAGTCACATTAAGTACAAATTCAACAGAATAGGCACATAATGTTAAACATTATAACATACTAAAAGAACCATGCATTCACATGTCTTGCAGATATGACAAATAGCTAAATAACTAAACATATAACATATAGCAATACAAAAGTACCAAATAAAACCCTTTACAGTACATAACATAGAAAATGTAACATAAACTAAAATCCCTTTAAATAAATGTAAAATATACAACATATTGCCAAAAAACTTCAAAGACAAGATAAATGACACTGTACAAAAAAATAAAACCCTAAAAAAACACATTTTTGATTAAATACATAGAAAGCTTAACAATAATATACACAACTAAGGATGAAAAGTTGGGAGACATATAATGCATGTTAACATGTAAAAGAAAAGGAAACATTTACTTGCTGATCATGTAGTATTTTACAATCAATAAAAATTATATACAACAAAGGAAAATTAAGATAAAATAAGGGCATAAATAAAATGAAATCAAAGCAAGTAAAAGGTAAATTTGAAATATTTGCAATAAAATTAAACAAGTGCAAATCATAATATTGTCAAATCCAAGGAAAATGTACAATCGAATCCTTTACAATACTTGTGGTGGGTAGTACACAGATAACTCATTGTGATTAACAACAACCAAGCAAACGAACCATAGTCTTGGAACATTTTCCTAAATAGATAAAGTTAGCAGGTAAATACAACCAGCACTAATACAACAAGCTTCTCCAGTATTGACTGCATCTGAGATTATCATAAATACAGGTCCAAATTTCACAAAAGTGCCCCCAGTTTTTCTTTGCCAAATATGGTCACCTTAAACCAAGAAAAAATCTAATGTAAGTAATTTCAACTAAAAGCCTTCTCCCCTTATAACCGTTAACAGAAACCCAAGTAGACTCAACCTCATTGCTCTTAGCTTGGATATCCTCAACTTGAACAGGCTATAACTCAGATTTTATATATAAAGCCACTCCTCCCCTCTTTTTTAGTACTCTGTCTATATTAAATAACCTATATCAAATAAATTTCTTTCATCAATATTGTATACACTTAGCCAAATTTCGGTTATTGCCATACATTAAAATCCTCTGTTCCAACCAGTGCTCTAAAGTCACCTATTTTATTTCTTATACTTCTAGCATTACAATAATAACAGTTTAGCTTACCATTAAAACTGCCTTTGTACCTTCTTCTCACACTATATTCCTCTCTACATCTTATTTTTTCTTCACTATTTTGGCCCTCTCCACTACCTAATTTTAGTTTTAAAGTTGCCCTTACAGTTGATAGCCTTTGCAAATAAGCCAGCCTCTACTATATTTAAATGTAAACCATTCATTTGAAAAAGCTTTCTGAACTGATCCTGCAAATCCAACCAATTAACTTCTCTTTCTTACCTATTAACCCAAGCCTAACATTTAGCCCTAGTTACCTACTTATAATTTCATTCGCACCTTTAAGTCTTGCATTATACTTGAGAGAATTGAACCGTTATGGCTCTTTTCTTTGAATTTCTTTTTCTAATGTCTTGTACTTAACAATAAGCTCCTCTAACCTTCTCTTCCCTGCATCATTAGCCTCTATGTACACTACAAAAATTACATCACTTTATGATTGTGTATTTGATAATGATGTTGAAAGACTGTGACGTATCTTTCTGTAAGGATGTTTTAACAAAATTTAAATAATACATTTCTTTACGATTGTGTATTTGATAATGATGCTGAAAGAGTTTGGATATCTTTCTGTAAGGGTGATCATTATCAAATACACAATCATAAAGAAATGCACTACAAAAATTATGTTAAAATTATGTTAAAACACCCTTACAGAAAGATATCCAAACTCTTTCAACTTTTTATAGTACATTTC
>NW_013672327.1:9726-13140 GCF_000517525.1 Limulus polyphemus
GTCGTAGAGGTAATATTTGACAGATACTAAAACTGTAAGGTGTTATTGTACAGTAATAGCATATCATACAAGTAGTAGAGGCAATATTTGACAGATACTAAAACTGTAAGGTGTTATTGTACAGTAATAGCATATCATACAAGTAGTAGAGGCAATATTTGACAGATACTAAAACTGTAAGGTGTTATTGTACAGTAATAGCATATCATACAAGTAGTAGAGGCAATATTTGGCAGATACTAAAACTGTAAGGTGTTATTGTACAGTAATAGCACTGAGAAGCAGTTAATGTGATTTGCATACACTGTTACTTACTACATTGCACCCTGTGTTTGAGACAAAAGTATGTCAATTCCACTATCTCTGGCATCTGATTTCAGGATGAATAGATAACTTTTCATAAGGATAAGCCAGGACCTGTGCTTTGACTAAGGTGTATTGCATTGTCTAGAATGCATCTTGAATGTGACAATGGACAACATGTTTATTGTAAAACTGGATCATATACAAAAGCTCTGACTGTGATTAGGCAATAATAACTCTAACTTTTTACCATTGGGATCCACTAAAACCTTCATTGTTCATCCATAGGAACCTTCTTTCAGTTGCAAGTTTAGTACTAGCTATTGTGCTATTTACAGAATTTCTCCACTTGGGTGTTACTTTTCATCTCCCCATAGTATACTTATGGCCTGCATCTTCATGCACCTCATACTGCTTGTACTGAAATAGTGTTAAAAATATTTAACATTTGGGAAAATTGGATTATCTACCAATCCATTTTTTTGTTGTACTGTTTGAATTCAGTTTCATTATGAAAATATAGATTTTGTATTTAAATATGTTTTCGCAGCTGTTAATAATTGTCAAAGTATGGACATTTGGATTTTTTTCTACTATTTACTGATTACATTGATTATTGGTAATTTATTTCTGATTAGTTGCTTTGGTAATTAATGATGATCTGATGTAGTCATCCATCTTACAGTGTATAATATATCTACCTGACTTTTTTTATATTCAACACAGATTATCATAGATATTAAAAATATGCTCTAACACTTAAGTTAATTCAAGATAAGGTAGTGCTGTTCGTAAGACATAAACTGTACTATTTTTAACCTCTTCATGTTTCTTGAAGGTTAATAAAAGTTCAGAGATGCAGAAGTTAAATATTATTTGGAACACTTGCCAACATGTATGGCTATCAAAGAATGACCTTCAAAGGTACTTGTAGGGTTTTTTATACTGATTCCTAAAATTATATTAGAAATACAGTATCATGAACACCCAATTAATGCATATTCGTGAGCAAAGAACTGAAATATTTTTGCTTAATGTTTTAATTATTTATATAAATCTTACATATCCATTTATTATATTAACTGATTATTAAAAAGTGTTTAAAGTATATTTTTATATATAAGCTAAAGACATTGTTTGGTTAAAGCCTTTATATTGCAGAGAAACCACAATTACCTATAGTTTCATTCAAGCAGAACTTACTTTAAATGTATTAAACAGATAGAAATAGAATTAAAAGAACTAATTATGTATAGGAAAATAAAATTACAAAGTCTGAGATTATAAATTATAAATGTGTCCATTATTGACATCAGTAATGCCAATTTCAGACACTATAAACATTTGTTTATTTTCTTTCTTAGAGCAGACAGAAAGAGGGTATAATTTCTTTATAATTTTTATTTATTCATTGTTATAAACCATGATTTGATTAAGTAAATTGGAATTAACTTGGGAAATTTCATCAATAAAGATTAAGTTAAAATAAACAATTTCATTGGAGTCTTTCTTTGTTGTCATGTTATAGCCTGATACCATAAATAGATTAGTTTTGAAATTTTAATATACCAGAAAAATGTGTGTAGTTTTAAAGTAACTTTTTTTCAAGAAAAGTATCGAAGAAGTGACCACATTAACAGATATTTTTAGAAAATAACACATTTTAAACAAGAATGCTTGTGTCACATGTGAAAACATTCTAAGATCTATCAAAATAATATTTTTGGAACTCTTTTAAAAAAGTATAAAGTTGATGTTAATCTTATTCACAATATTTAATTAGTTAACTGAATTGCTTACCAATCTAAGTAATCCTTAATTTTCTCATTCTGTTTATGTATGTGTGTAATGCTTTTGTATTAATGTGTATTCTATTAGTGTGAAAGAGAGAATATCAAATGTCAGCCATATTCCTGTAGAAATTGCAAAAATTCCTCTTTCTGGAAAAAGATCTACTGGGAAAGCAAAAATGGTATATGTTGTGACCTGTATTTGGATTTGAAAAATAATACTAAAACAAGGGACTGATATATATATATATATATATATAATTTTTTTGTAATATGCTTTGTATAGTTAGAAAAATGTTATTATTTTAAACATAACATATAATAGATAAGTAATCTATTATAAGTGATTATAGAATACTTTAAAATTTAAAAGGTAGAAATTTAAAATAATGCATTGGGATTTACTACGAGATGTTGGTTTTAATATAAAATGTAAAGTTAATATTTAATTATACTGTGTTTTGTTGGAATAATAATAATGCCTTTATTACTGTCATAAATAGTTAGGGTGAATTACATTTGTTCGCCTGTCGGCTAGACTACCAATTATAAAACTTACAGTCTAAATGAGTTGGAGCTCAATTTCATTTTGAGGATAGTATTGACCTTCTCTCTTATTAATGTGTTAAAATAATTTATGGTAGCAAACTGCATGATATTTTTGTTTCAAAATAAAAGAAGTTGGTGTCTTTGATTTATTTCTTAGTTAATCTCTTCTTTTAATACAGTTCTTCATTATGAATTCTAAATTTTCTTTTTCAGATATTGAGTCTTGTACTACAGTAGGCAGTTTATCTCCTTCAGTTCACCATTATACAAATATCTATAAGAGTTGGTGTTTCTTTTTCTGATGCGAGATGGATATTTAAAAAATGAGGTTTTGACATCTCTCTCTGTTTCTATGACACATAGATTTCCTGCTGTTTTCTGGTTTAGGGTCTAAGACCTTCCCAGGAGGTTGAAGTTTTGAAGGCTTATTCTAGTGATTTTATCTTCACTTATCAGAAAAATGTGGAGGATTTTGCCTCTCACTTCCTTCCTCTGATTTACAGGGAGCATTTATCTTTTATTTGCAGGATCTTAGGACTCGACACTGAAGACTTAATAATCAGATGGCCCTACTGTTTAAATCAATTCAATAAATATTTCTATTCATGCATATTATTCTATGTAGACTAGAGAACTCTTGAGAACCTCTCTTTTGCTGAATTTTTGTTTTTGGGTGGGAAGCAGACTTACATCTTCCCCACCAGCATCCCTTTTTACTTATAAGGACTTTGAGGTCTTCGACCCACTTTGCTTGATTGTTTTAGATGCAACA
>NW_013672327.1:14140-38064 GCF_000517525.1 Limulus polyphemus
CTACCTCCAGAGCTAACATAGTCTTTGTTTTAGATGCAACACTTTCCTACCTCCAGAGCTAACATAGTCTTTGTTTTAGATGCAACACTTTCCTACCTCCAGAGCTAACATAGTCTTTGTTTTAGATGCAACACTTTCCTACCTCCAGAGCTAATATAGTCGTTGTTTTAGATGCAACACTTTCCCACCTCCAGAGCTAACATAGTCTTTGTTTTAGATGCAACACCCTCCTACCTGAATGGAAATGGAAATATCTACCATAGAAATAGTAGTATTAAGATAAAAAGTTGATTGCAAAGAGGAAAAGTTAAAAATCAATTATGTAATAACTGCTAAAATTCAACAATGATAATTACAGTAAATAATTAGAAGTAACATAAATAATTAAAGGGGGAACAAGTTGCGTGTAGAAAGCTACAGTAGTGTAGATTAATTAAAGAAAACTTTATGGAGGATGAACATAAACTAAAAGCTTGGAACAGGAGTACAATAGCAGAAATTATATGTTATGAAATAAATAGTTATACTGGAGAATTGAGAAAAGGGCAAAACAATGGAAGGAAGAAGTAAAAAAAATGTGGCAATAGGTTTATCAGAAAATTAAAAAGATCAAAATTGAAAGTTTTAGAATATATATGCTCTAAGTCTAGAATAAAAGAGTCAAGAGAAGATTTTTAAAGAGGTGGGCAGAAGGCTAGAAAAAAAAGGCAGGATGAGGATGTTGATAAGGAAGGGGAATAGAAGGAAACATAAAAAGGAAAATGAGAATAAATGGATAATAGGGATGTGGAATGTAGCACAAATAAGAATATAGAGTTTTGGAAGAAGTTTTTAGAAGAATTTGTTATTTTGGGTTTGGTAGAAACATAGGTAGAAGAGTAAGACTGAGATAAGCTAAAGAGAATATTATAGGTTATCAACATAGATCAGGCACTTCCAGCCCCTTCAATGTAAATTCCATTAGGCTCACATTACAGAGGCTAAATGTCATGATGTGAAACTTGTAAAAGCCACCTCACCTTTGAAAGCAACTTTAAGTTTGTTCTTATTATTCAGTTTGACTTGCTAGTATACAGATGCCACAAATAGCATATTGAACAGTTGGGCTCTTACAGTGCATTCAGACATTCATATAAATGGAAAAGATACCAAATTGACCCATCAATAATCTTTACAGAACCTTCCTTCTTGATAGTTACTACTGGAGATGACCAAGCACTCTCTGAATGCAGTATGATTCTGTTCTTTAATTTCTGCTATATTTCATCGCTGCTTACATCCATAGTACTCCAAGGAATCATGCACAACAGTTGTTCAGTCAGACATGCATCACCTGTATTTGTGTGATGTTGTGTGATTGTTGTTCATCCCATTCAGCTCCAATATATATATTACCATATTCTGCCAACAAGCTACAGCTGCTGCATCCAGTTAGATTGTTTTGCAGAATCCTCAACTAGAAATCTCGGAGATGGTCGTATCCATGTATTTACTTTCAGATGTGGCGTGATGGACAAAATCTAGTATTACCACTTGTATCAATTACTTTCTCTTTGCTTACAGTGCCAATGACCAACATGCATCTGAATACTCAATCATCATAATTGCAGAATAAAACTGTGACTTCATCACCCTCAGACAGTTAACTGCCACAGCTAACACTAGCCTTCTGGATGGGAAACAGCCTATTTCATGTGTGGGCTCTATAGCCATACACTAGAAGTTGTCCATAATAAACCACAGAACACCAGTTAGGTAAAATAA
Organism: Limulus polyphemus; assembly: GCF_000517525.1. Taxonomy (NCBI): domain Eukaryota; kingdom Metazoa; phylum Arthropoda; class Merostomata; order Xiphosura; family Limulidae; genus Limulus; species Limulus polyphemus. Next base: position 15,905 of record NW_013672327.1, read on the forward strand.
AGGTTCTATGATTTATTTTCCCACATATGCTTGTGCAGTCCACCATTCCTAGAGTTGATCTGGCCAACATCAGATAACTCTACTAAATAACATAAATTCACCAGTTGCATAGGTAAAAGTGACCAATATGCTTTGCAGTACATCCATTCTAAGGATACCAATGCAATAATCACAGCCAGCAACAACTCACTTCTTTCTGTAGACATATTCTGAGCCTAGCCTTTCCATTCATATCTAGTTTATCCCCATTTTGACAATTCATATTGACTGGCCAGTTGGTGGTTTTGCTCAGAATGCCTGATATATTGTGAAATCTACCAGTATTCTAGCCACCCCTGCATCTTGTAGAAACTAGATTTCTCACTACTGAACTTTGACAGGCACAAACCAAGCCTCACCCAGTGCTGAGAGAGGTGAACTGGCCACCATACTTTTTAGTACAAGATATACGTAGTACTCCTCATGTTATTTGCTAGATCCATCTTGGGTTCCTCTAATTTCCTGGAGATGTTGAAGCCATATCTACTACCTGGTGTTTGCTCATCTGCACATGTTGAATCATTATTCAAAATGGTTAGCCATGCCCAACTTGCTACTTGGCAAGGTATGAACAGTTCATAGAAAAGTGACCCAATTTCACATGCAAAGCAAATGCTTTGTTTCTTTCTTTCAGGACAACATCCTAATGGACACATTGGCAGAATATACATAGCAGCACTTAAACTATTGGAAGAGCAAGACAGTCATACCCATTCATGAATACCATTGTGATTGCATCATAAAATCCAGGATGTGTGAGTGAATTGATTTGTTTTCCAACATCTTGAACCTCAGTTTAGATGCAGCTCAGTAATGAATATCATGACAAAGTGAGTCACGACAATTTGACAGTGTACTTTCCAGTATGGAGAGGCTCACTACTGCCCTGTGGACTCACCTGCTGGTGAAATTGCTCTGGTAAAGGATGTTGTCCACCAACAGAACCTTAAACCTATCGGCATGGGTATCCTTTACTGTACATGACACAAGGTTTTAGTGTCTTACATTCAAAATTTTATTAAACTACTTTTTGTTTATGTTATACCAATTAGAATAACATAAAATCTTAGCTAATAATCCATATTTTAATAGTATGTAAGTTTTAGTTCTTAATTCTACAAGGAAATATTTTAAAAAATCATGAATTTCCCCTAGTGTGACCCACGTGACACATTTTGTCGTAGCATGTCATCATCCCTATTTTATCCATCACCCCTCAAAAATGTACGATATTAACCATAAATAACTCTCTATAAAATTGTCACTGCTCAAACAAACCATAATTTTTTATAGTTTTCAATTTTGTTTGGTTACAGAGCTATCAAATAGAAAATCAGACCCCTCCTGTCACATCCTTTCTTTCAGAATTTGTTAATAATTCTCTCTTATGTTTAATTATATATTACCTGTAACCAATAGAAAGTCAAGGTTTTCATCTATCAGTGACGTATTGTATAATGTTATGTTCTGAATTGTTAAATGTCAAGTTCACTCAGAGTACCAACATCATTTCCATGAGAAAATTAATGATTAGCTTGGATGAATTTGTGACGACTTTTATTGCATAGCTAGAAAGCCAGAACAATTTTGAGAGGTAAGGGAATTTGTCTACTTTTTGCATCTTATTAGTCTGTATTCTTTGGTGCATTATTTAATTAAACAAAATGTATTAAGTGCATTACTATCATTAGTATAAAAAAATTAGGGTTAGTGCTCTTTGACAATTGTCAGCAAGAAAAAAGAAGATTGTTAAGTATTTTATTTCTTGTTTTTCATGTTTATTCTTTATGTATAGTTATAAAATTAACTAAAATGTAAGAATAGGGATCCTTTTAAATTAGTTAATATCAGATTAGGTAAAATAAATAATAATATTATTATAATAAAAATGTTTCATGAGGCACACACTCGAGCAGCTCATAGTAGCTTGTGGGTAATGCAATTTGGTAGCGTAACATGAGTTGCACATTCCCCAAGTGATTTACAACTTGTAATGGCAGGGATAGTAGTTGGACCTGGTTCAAAGAGCAATAAAATTTAATTATATGATTTAATTATCAGATCTTACTTCACCTATTTGGTCTGTAAAGTATATTTACATTCCCCTTTTGTTGTTACTTCTTGTTTCATACAACAATTTTAGCAATTTGATCACTGAGCTTTGCAGCTCTCTGACGCAGACAGACTGTTTGTTGTCGAGTGAATAATGCGCATGCGTGGTTTTTCATGGGGAAACATTCTAACTATGCATGCTTATGCAGCAGGTTCTGAGTCAAGAAGTGTAACGGTCATACATACAAACAAGCAGAATAATAGTATAGATTTTATTCTAATTATCAGATCTTACTTCACCTATTTGGTCTGTGATGTTTATGCAGAATTCCACAGGAATTGTATAAAGAGTACAGGTACAGCAGGGTTTTGTATTTTTAATTTGATAACACCACATGAATACCTTTTGTTTTTAGACTACTTTTTTTCCTGGTTCTTTTATGAAAGCAGATTCCCTTCTTCCTTTTGTTATTGAGTTTCTTCTTTTGTGTTTTGCCTATTCTTTGATCCTTCATAATTTTATAGAATCGAGAATGAAAATATAAAATAGTTTTCATGAAATGTTGGTATCTAGTATCTCATTCTCATAGCTTTATTTTCTCACTTTTGTGCAAGTTTCTTACTAAAGACCATATGCTGTGACAATATATATATATAAACTATATTTGAATGTAGTTTAGTTATTATAAGAGTGCAAGCAACATAAAATAAGTTATAAAATTATCTTGGAATAACTTAACGATTTTCTACAATTTAGGTAAATTCTGCTACAACATATTTAGAATTGTGTGAAAATGTATTTAGTGGTATATGAGACAAAGTGGCACATAAATCCATTACCTAAGTAAATGTTTAGTACTGTCATCAGTTAATGTTTTGGCACATAAATCCATTACCTAAATAAATGTTTAGTAATGTCATTAATACATAAATCCATTACCTAAGTAAATGTTTAGTAATGTCATCAGCACATAAATCCATTACCTAAGTAAATGCTTAGTAATGTCATCAGCACATAAATCCATTACCTAAGTAAATGTTTAGTAATGTCATCAGCACATAAATCCATTACCTAAGTAAATGATTTTTCTTTCTCATGTCTAAAACAATCTAAAATGTATACTTCTTCAGCTTCCTCACACTAATGATATTGATAAAACTATATGAATGTAAAAGTGGAACAAAGAAGCTGTAGAATAAGTAAATTAACTTGTAGTATTCCAACAGGGATAGAAGCTTTGATCTGACGCACTGTGTATCCAAATATAATATTTTGCAGAATCGTCAACAGCATAAAAATATGGATACAATTAGGAGAAATTGTGCATTTATAATCATATTTTTGTACGAAAAACATTAACTGATGACATTACTAAAAATTTACTTAGGTAATGGATTTATGTACTGATGACATTACTAAACATTTACTTAGGTAATGGATTTATGTACTGATGACATTACTAAACATTTACTTAGGTAATGGATTTATGTACTGCTGACGTTACTAAATCAATCTACTCTTCAGTAAAAATGGTTAACTGTATGATCCTTTACTCAACTGCAATCAATCTACTCTTTAGTAAAAATGGTTAACTGCATGATCCTTTACTCAACTGCAAGTCAATCTACTCTTCAGTAAAAATGGTTAACTGTATAATCCTTTACTCAACTGCAAGTCAATCTACTCTTCAGTAAAAATGGTTAACTGTATGATCCTTTACTCAACTGCAAATCTTTAAGTGATTTCTGTTTATTATTTTAATATGGTTATTCTACTGAACCTAGCTGTATGTTTTATGTGTCTTACTTTAATTTTCCGTTATTTTCTGTACTATATATTTCTCCTCTTTGACAAAATGTCTTCTGCAGTATATTTAGCTTCATCTGTTGTACATCTTTGTTTACTGTGCATTCAAGCTGCTATTAACCATCATCTGTTTGTGAAATATTTATAGCATTACCTTTTTTTATCAAGTAGTTTGTATCTACTTCTGAATAGAGAAAAATATAACAGCATCAAGTAAAGTTAATCTCTTTGTGTCATTACTTTTATTTGGATCAAAAAATTTGAAGTTAGAATGTGAAGGTTTCAGGAGACCATGAAGTGTCATCAGACAATAATTTTATTTTCCATTGCTTTCATAAAACGTGCTAGAGTCCTTATATTTGGATAAACGTTCTTCAAACCAAAATTGCAAGTGTCAGAAAGTTATAATGGTGAAAGTTTCCGACTAACCATGTTTCACTCGATAGCATTTATAATAGGTAGTTAGTGTTTCAAAAATACCATATTCTTCTATTTGATGGTAGGCTTATTTTATATGTACTTTTGAGACAATACTGAGGTGTGACAGTATTGTGCCTGAAAATTATTGTATCATAGGCATCACATAAACATGTTGCTGTAGATCTAGAAAGCACTATCTATACAATATTGTTATATTAATAACTAACCAAGACCTACAAAACATTTGTGGTAGTTTTCATGCCCTTCACTTGAATTTTCCTTATTCTATCATTTTCATGCATGGCATTAAAGCTACACTTTCTTGTAGGCATTATGTGTTAGATTGAGAAATCCTGGTCTATTTGGAAACATTTTACATGGTCAGACAACCAAACTCATGTAGACACATTTTTATTTAATAAAACTATACATACATAACTTTATTTAATAAAACTACACTTAAAGTAAACAATAAAGTACAGTAATTGTATTTATAATAGTGTACAGAGTAGGAAACAGTTATGAGCATTCAGTACATGGCATGATTTTATGAGTTGAAACAAAGAAACACAATAATGAAAAACAAAACGTGTGCTAAAGAAAAATATAGCTAAAACAGGTTTATACAAAATGAACGAAGCTAAATTATTGCACAGTAAGGTAAATGTAAGGTTGTAATGATAAGCATGATAGTTTTAACAAACTGCACATGTGTACGTTAGGCCTAAATAAATGAAGAAAGCCCATAGCAATTGTATTTAGTGTAATGATAATTTTGTTTTACAAAATTACACGCAGGTTAAATTGTGTGAAATACTTTGCAAATAAAAAATTTGACAAAGCAAAAAACATGTAGGGTGATTCTGCATAGAAAGGCCAATATGCAATCTGGGATACTCACTCAAAGGTCTTTTTAACAATGTAAGATTTATTGTGTTTGATCAAGAAATTTCATTGAGAAAAGTTAAGGATAGACAAACACCAGCATATTCTTTATATAGTCTACTAATACATATGTAGTTTAATGAATTTTATTTTGGTGATTACTTATATAACTCATTTCCAAAGAAAATTTGAGAGCAATAATATTTTAGGCAACTTTTTACTTCTTAGTAAAGTTAAATAAAAGATAAAATAGTACCTTTGTTCCAAAATGGTCAAATAACACAAACTTCATAAAGCTAGTTAAACACCTGCATATGTAATTCAAAATTCATAATACCCTTTAGGTAGAATTGTTTGAGAAAACTAATAAGAAGTATTAAATTCCTGTATGTATCTGCCAGAATGTTGAAAGCTAAAGTTGTGAAACTATAATATTTCATATACATAATAAATTACAGAATCCTGCTTATCTTTTAACTAGCAATAGTTTACTAACTGTTTCACACATAACTGGTGTGATATACTAAGATATATGTACAGGTATAGCCTTGTATTAGAAGTGGTTGAAGTAATAAATAATAAATATATGATTTCTGTACATTTAAGTAAAATGCCCTGTATTTTGCATACATTTTAAAGAAGAACATTAAAATAACTGCAAGAAGCATTTTTAAGAATCGGTAATATATTAATGAAACATTACAAACATATTTTGTTACACAAGAAAAGTATATGAACAATGAAAAAGTGCTTCTTTATCTTACTCTCTAACATAGTTTATATTAGCAGGTCCTATGAATAACAAATTCCCGAGAATGTTTTGAAGGTTTGTGACGTGTGTTGGTTTTATAAATGTTAATTGAAGCTTGTAGCTTCAAGCATGATTCCCTAAACATCAATATCTCATAAAGTTAAGAAAAATGAAATCAGATATTTATGTAATGAGTTTTTGTAACTTTATTGTAATAGTTTAAACTCATTATTCAACTTCTTTTTTTTTCAATAGTTTTCATAAAGATGACATAGATAATTTTTTTTATGATTATTATATTTCAGATTGATGATGAATTACCCTACAGCAATCATGGCATTGCTTATATGGACTTGTCACCTCTACTTTTTCCAGGTGGTGAGTACAAAAACAATTTAGTTTTAATTTTTATGAAGTGTTTTTAATCCATGTTATTTATAAAATCGTAGACTTTTGTGAGCATTACACATTCATACACACCTTTGTGAAAAGTGAGATTATTGAAGCTTTTTAAGAATTTGGGTTATTGATAAGTTAATATTTCTTTAGTGTTACTTTTATTAACAGTTTTATTATCTATTATTTATTATTATTAAACAAGTAGTTTTGCATTGTTAACATAGAGTATAAATTTATGACTAACTTAAATCTACTGATGTGGCCAAACTTCACTAGATATTATTTGGTTTATGGCAAAAAGTATCATTAACAGTGAGGGTACCCAACTGATGAAACAATGCATTATGGGAAAGAATGTTAGAATAGTATATTTAATTAGTTATACTCTTTACCAGTTTCATGGAAGTTAACATTAAACTGTAATCTTTATGGGAAAGAATGTTAGAATAGTATATTTAATTAGTTATACTCTTTACCAGGTTCATGGAAGTTAACATTAAACTGTAATCTTTATGGGAAAGAATGTTAGAATAGTATATTTAATTAGTTATACTCTTTACCAGGTTCATGGAAGTTAACATTAAACTGTAATCTTTATGGGAAAGAATGTTAGAATAGTATATTTAATTAGTTATACTCTTTACCAGGTTCATTTGTGCTTGTAGTAGGTAGTTTGTGCTAATTGGAAGTTAACATTAAACTGTAGTTGCTTTTCCTATGTTCCTTATAATTACTCCATTGTGTATCTTAAATGAAGAGGCATGTAAAATAGCATTTCTCAAAGTTGTTTGTTTATTCTTTTCTGCACTTGTTCTAATATTAACATTCCATTCAGCCAAACCTTCAAATTTCTTTTGATGATATAGTCCTTCACCAGCTGTCTTCTGTTGTGGAAAAGAACCTATGGAAAGCAGGTAGAAATCCAACATAGGGTAGATCTGCCAGTAGGGTTTGGAAAAATCCTCTTATTGCACATACCATGTTCCCTAGCCCTGCAGAACATGACAATCTGACCACAGTGCTGGTGTTCTATTGACACTGTCATTTCTAAAGGTTGTCATTATTGTGTGCCTGTTGGATAATCTGGCAACCTCAAATTGATCTGAAAGAAAAGTGAACAACAAGGTAACATGGTCAATGTATGAGTATCAGTTATCTCACCAGCCTTGTCACCATGTGACAAACAGAGGATTAATGCATGCACATGCTAAATGTGTCAAGCGTACAATGGGTCACTCATTTGTTATATACACCAAGTTATTTGGATGAGCAATTATCAGTAAAGAAACTCTTGTCACAGACTTACAGCAATGTAGAACCTCTTTTTCTTATTACCACAGTTTTGGTGGAGGTATTTGCAAGGTTTCTGATGGAATACCAAGAAAGCCCTGGTCCACTAATATGTACTTGAAATACCCCACAAATCAGGCTGGAATTATTGAGCCAACAGTTAGGATATTCATTTGATTAAGAAATCGGTGGCTGGAAAGGGTACAGACAGAATGGAGGTGGTGTGAGTACACTGCTGGCCCACCATCCCAAGGAAGTACTGAGTTTTAAAGGACCGAAACTTCCATTGATGAGTGGCACTTAGCTTATGATCCTGCTGGTGTCAGCACTGAAGGCAGTTATAATCTTTAGCCTTTGCATATTGAATGGTGTGTGATGGTGAGTTTAGTGATAAAGTGTGTATAGTGGCAATTTTTAAAGTGAAATTATCACAGACTGTATTGCAATAACAGATTAGAAAAGAAGAATTTGTTTTGTTAATTGTGTTCTAAAGTAACTGAACCAATATTTGTGGACTTTGATGAAAAGAGACAATTATTTAAAGCTCTGGATACAACAGTGATAACCAAAAGTATAATGAACATTTGCATATACGTTTGATTTTTTTTTAAAAACAAACAAACTGTATTGCTGTTTTTTTATAGCTGAAATTTATTGCCAATAGGTCACAGGTACCTACTGTAAAGAATCTAGCCTTACAAATCTTGACAACGTGGCGGTTGGAATTGGCTGATCCCTAGATGGTATTACTATTATGTGCCATAAAGGCTTGTGTAGGGGCATTGGTCTGCTTTGACTGAGGTGGTTCAAAATCCAAGAACTTCAAATGTCAAATGCATTGGCCAATAACACATCTTCATTCATGAGCTCTATCAATTGGAGAGTCGATTCCAGTCATCTTTGGCTCAGAGGAGAAGTCTAGCTCCTTGCCAAAAAGAAAGTCACTATCATTATATTTGCTTTCAATTGCAGGGATCCTTGGAGTTTTCAGCACACACAATTTTTGAAACAAAACACTGGCTAATTGAAGAAAAGATAACCAAATGGATGTAGAACTTGATCTCAAATATTGAAGGTCCAGCTTGTAAATGTAAGATTGCTGGAATATAATTGGTCTAAAGGTCAGCTAGGTGTGTAGTTTGAAAAGGTATCATAACATCTAGTTACAGTTATTAACCTCTTATAAAAACTACCTTTAGCAGCTGAGAAATAGATGAATTATCTTAGTGCACTCAATCTAATGTACAACATCTGAGGTTTGTTTAGGGATATTGAGTTTTTATAGTCACATATTTATTCAGCCATTGGCATACCTTTTCTTGTTGAGGCTATTTTTCAAACCAACACCCAGACTTAAAATACTTAGGCAATTAGAGAAGAAGCACACGTGGACCCCACAGAAGTTTCACTTGAGTTTATAATAACCTCAACAATCTCATTCCTCCTTAAAATTGATTTAGATAATCAAATTAACACTGAAGCCTGTGTTATTTTAACATTCAATGGGTTTTCTATCTTCTTGTAGTATTATATTTATTTTCAATTCATTCTTTGTTCTGAATATATGCTGGTGTCACTTAACCATAGGTACCCACAAGAAGGGGCAAGAGGAGGCATTTGTCCCCCTTACATTTCATAAAAAATTACATGTATTATGATGTAAACTTAACATCATAGTTGAATTCAATATTTTTGGAAAGATTTATTAAACTGTAAATGTAAGCACATAGAACACATATTCTTTTATTCTGTTGAATTACATTGCAAAGCTGATTCTCTACATACACGTTTTGCCTCCACTCGTGCACATAACACATGGTCGAGAAAACTGTTAAGTTGATCTTATTTCAAGTTATCTTTCCTCTTCTGTTGTTCCCAAAAATATAAATTTGCCAAGTATGGCTTTATGCGATATGTATTTGTTCATTCTGTATTTTTTACCAACATCTGGGCAGCAATCAGTTGTTGGAATCAAAGATGTGGATAGCATAGAATCTAAGTGTAGAGTTACTCATAAATATAAGCTCATTTTGTTCTGCATAAATGTACAAGACTGTTATGAATGATTATTGTGTTTGACTGCAAATAAACGTGAATTTGTCTATTATGGTTTTTTAATAACTTTTGTTAGTGGCCAAAAAGTTTGGTATATGTTATTCACACTTTTTTTTTTACATTTCAGTGACAAAAGTCAAAGGAGCTTTCCCTGTCGGAGTTTATAGAGAAACAGAGATGTTAGAAATGGTAGAGTGACATTTCACACTTATATGTTATAATTTTGTCTTTTATTTAAAGAACGTTTTCTTTCTAAATATGCTTTAATAATGACAGTGGTACCTGTAACTGCATGGGGAAATGAGTAAAGGTAATGGGAGCACTGATTGGTCTACCAGTTTTTACAGTATGGCTAGATATGTGCTATTAAGTGTGTCTTAATTCTGTGAAATATGACCAATGAAATAGCAACTACAGTTGTATCTTGTAGGGGTAGAGGCATTAATGTCCCAGAAAGTAGCTATCACAAAATTTCTTTTTTCCTGTTAGTTAAATGTTTTAATGTTTTTATATAATTTAAAATCATTTATTCAACTTTTGACACTATGTGTTTTCTACATTGATACGTGAAATTATAATTCTACATGGATGTCAAAATTGTAATGTTTGAGTTTTGTATTTAACATTTTAGTTAGTAAAAACAATATATGCCGAATTTATTTATAACCATAGATAAATAAATACAGAGAAAATAAGAATAAACTAACAATCATCAATCTCTAGAATTTGTAGATCTGAAAAAAACCATTAACCTAAAAGTTATAATGGAAAAATTGGTATAGAAAACCTCATTCTAAAATAGCAGTCATTGAGTTTAAAATAAAGATAAGCTTACTTTAATTAATTAAAAGTAAACTTGATAAATCAGATAAACAAACTAAAATTTAATGAATTTACAATGTTTCACCAGGTTAACCTGGCATCATCAAGTACATATTAACCTGGTGAAATGTTGTATATTCATTAAATTTTACTCTGTTTATCTGATTTATCAGATTTACTTATAAACTTACTTTATTGATGTTACGAAAACTTGTAGGTTCAAGAAATCAATTTAACACTTTTGAAAAGTGAACCTTTCTTCTTCTGGTACATTCCAAGATTGTCTTTTAAGCTTAACTTCCGATACAGTACCTTAACTTCACTGCCTGAAGACAAAGGAAAGACTGACATATGCAAGAAGTGAAAGTAAACTGAACTTTGCACATAATAGATATTAGACAAACCATTAACCTTTATAATTGTATCAACCAGATAAAAGTTGCAGGTTAATAATTACATCGTGTTTTATGTAAATGCTGGGCCAACAGTCATAAAATGTTATCTTTTTTTTGGTCATGAAGGCCCAACAGACTAATAAACCTAATATTGGTATCAGCTAGAAAAACGTCATTTTCATAATATAATGATTTGAAGCAGTTAAAGAGTGCTTCCATGCTTTTCCCTCCACAGGCTTTGATTTATTTTTGCCTTAGCTTATGATCTGGTGGATTGTTTTTTGTTTTCTTGATTCTCTGCATTTATAATCTCTGTTGCCTTAATAATCCTATAATAACCTAATAACCCTGATAATCCTATCCTTTTATCTCTCACTAAGTTTTTCAGCCTTTATCTTCTCCTATCGACTCTCCCACAGGAATTGTCTGCCATGCACCTCCTTTCTTAGGCATTCCACCTATTTCTTGGGAATTTTCATTGAATACCTTTGCATTCCTTACCTCTACTTTGGGGTGATATTGTCTATGGCTCTTTTCCTATACATGTGACTTCTTTGCTTTGGGATCTTCTGGGGTGGTACAGTGTCTTGTACCAACTTTGTTTATCATCCACTTCAACTTGAGATTTACAGCTGGCTCTTTTTTCTCCACTGGTCAGTTTTTTGTTGTTTGTTTTTTTTGGGGGGGGGGTTTACTCCTGTGACTTTAGCATCACATGAGGTATATGTGATGCTACATTCGATTTTCTTTTTTGGTTGCTCGTTTGTCTCATTCTGAGCAATTAAATTCTTTATTCATGTTTCATATCCAGCACCTTCTCATCATTTAACTGTTCTACCTCTAAGGCTTCCTCTATTAGTCATGTATTCTTGATGCAGATTGGACTTCTGTGATTGATCTGTCCCACTTCAATCACTTCTTGGTTCCTTCCCGTTTTACTGTGATGTCGGTTATCACACTCTAGTGGGCCATTTCTCCAGGACTAAGGATGCCCAAGGTAAACATTTTGTATTCTTATACTCTAGTTCCTATTTTTGATCCCTCATGATGGTATCCTAGGTTTTTTTCACCGTGGAGTTGGGTACTAGTTTCACACCCTACCCTTTGATCTTGTTGAGAGATCAGATCTGAGTTTTGCTGACTTCAGCATGGTGTGGGATTGTACTTACACCGTAACTTGTACATTGGGCTTCTGTTAGCTCATTCCGAACTGGAGTTGTCACACAATACTCATCTGCTTCATACACATGCAACTTGGGAGGTTGGATTTTCCAGTTGGAGAAATCTTTTCTCTTAACTACCTAACATTCTAGTCTTTTGGGGGTGTATTTTTTCAACACCCCATCTCCGTTAAACCCATCCTTCTGCTCTTTGACTGCTTCTAATGAAGCTTTCAATTCTCCATGTTGTTATTGTTAAGTGTCTTACTGCTAGTGAGGTTCTATCACATTGGGGGATGTGGCTTCTAGGGAAGCACTTATCCCCTTGGGTCTGGCACATATGTGATCTCTTCAGGGGATGCTGTATGTCCCATGAAATCTTGATAGGGTTCCTTAGGATTCTCCTCATAACTTTCCTCATTCCCTCTTTGATGATATGCATTGGTGGTTGAACAAAGCCCCACATCATCGAGACTGCTTCATCCCCCTCATCTGGATTTGTTTCTCTTCCCTTATGCTTACCTCCAAGGTTGGGGGTGTGTGTGGACTGATCAGCATGAGGCTTCAGGTCAATGGTATGTGGCCAAAAGGTCTTACCATGTTAACTCCCAGGAACTTCCAGCAGTCCAACATGCTCTGATTCTCTTTCTTCCTTTTGTCAGGTTTCAACTAATCATGATCCATTCCAACAGTTTGACGGGGATGGCTTATATCACTCACCAAGGGGGCACCCATTCTAGTTCCCTTTGTTGTCGACCTTGGATCTCCCTTTTTAAGCCCACACACGTGTCATGTTCCAGGTGCTTTCAACCTCGTTGTGGATCCTCTTTCCAGTCCCAACACAATTTATCCCACAGAGTGGTCTCTTGATCCTCAAAAAATTTCCTTCCATCTCCCACGTTTATTCCCAGTCAGATCTGTCCAGGTATACTTAAATTAGTCAAATCCACACTCTAAGACCATTTCACATTTATAATTTCTATGGCCACTAAACACACACTGTTGAGATGGGGTGTTTCACAAGATTACTCGTACCTTTATTCCCAGTCAGATCTGTCCAGGTATACTTAAATTAGTCAAATCCACACGCTAAGACCATTTCACATTTAGAATTTCTATGGACACTAAACACACACTGTTGAGATGGGGTGTTCCACAAGATTACTCATAGGTTTTTTCCACACAATATATATTTGCTTCATTAATATGCCTGTTCCAGACCGTACTAACCCATTGTCTTCATGGGTAAAGCAAGAAGGAATAGCTTCCCATCCCTGCTATTCCTTAGATTGAATAAATCAGAAGTGTTCTGCTTTTAAAAGTAGGGTTTTTCATGATCATCTGTTTTACTGTCTCTGGTGTTGATGTTCCTCTGGACTCCCCCCCCCTTTTTTACTGATGGTGGAGCCCTTACCACTTTCCAGTTCCAAAAACTGGGTTGGTATACCATGAAGGCAATGTGATAGTGATATACAATACAAACAATAATGAATCCATTCAGTTGAGAATAAGACAGTGGTGTTCTATTAGCGTAGATAATGAGATGTCCTTCAATATCTTTTTCCATCTCACAACTGGGTTTATCTGAGGGGATGTTGTAGCTTTGGAGTGAGCCGTCAAAAATTGCAGTTCACCCCTTTAATTGGGATCCCTCATCCTACTCCCCACATGAATGTCAGTTCTTAGTTGGTGGGTTTTGGATTCAAAGCTGGACCAACCAACGTAAGCCCTCACACATGTATCATGAGTGTCTCTGTTCTCTCACACAATTGAACTAGTGTTCACTGCTACCGTGTTGTGGTTTATGATGGATGAACATGCTGGTTCCTATGGTCCTTCTTCTTGCACTTTCCTTTGAGGATTTTCATACACTAAGAATGTTAATGCACTTGGGGAGGATCCTGTCTGACTGATTTTGGGTGAATATTTCACTATACAAGGACATCCTTCTCTTTATGATCGTTCGGATGTCAGATTCCCATATCGGTATAACTTTTTATCATATACCCTGTTCACAGATCAGTGGGTATTTTATCTCTCTCTCTGGTCTACTGAACTTGAGGTGAAGACTGTATGATCCTCTTTCCTACCCCCAAATAGATGTCAGTTCCAGGTGGTTGTGTTTTGGATTGTAGTTGACTTGCCGTCATCGTGACTTCTTTCCTACCCCTACATGTATGTTGGTTCCTGGTTGATGGGATTTGAATTGTAGTTGACTTACTAATGGTATGATGCTCATCCTACCGTCACATGAATTACATTTCCCAGTGGCTGAGTTTTGGATGTGGCAAATACTTTTATTCTTACCCCACATTACTGTCTTCAAGATGGTGTGTTGCACTCCTATTGGTGGAGAGTTGTTGCATGATAATTTACATGCAAAATGCAGTTGAACCACATTTATCATGGGGTACGTGGGAGCTTAAGACTTATGGCATGTGAAAAAATTTGGGAATATAGAAAGCAGCACTGAACAAGAATAGCTACATATGTGAGAGAAGGTAAGTACTTATTGGAAATGCATTTTCAGTATAGGAAAATTATAACTTTAAAATACTGATGGAGTCTGTAACCAATTAGTTTTTAAACACATTTTTTAAAACTGTTTACACAATATACACTATCACAAAAATCATTTAGCACCTGACAAAATCAAACCTCCTAAAATATTAAATATAGCATGAAAATGAATAATTTATTTAACTTATACAGAGTAATACATATATGCTTACATATAAAAATCTTTGTACAAAAGTTTGTAAATGTACTAAATACTTTCTTGATTAACAGCCACTTTGCAGGTAAAGATATCCATGCATGAATGTGAAAATGTTATTGTGTTTTACATATTTTTGCCAAAGAAGAATAAATATGCTTTATATGCTTCGTTCATCATAGAAACCTCTGTTAATGTTGCTTTTAAAAATATAAAAAATATGATTTTAATTCTTTTTATTATATGTATGCATGTATTTTGGTCAAAAAATGTATTAGGGGGCTAGAGTAATAGATACAAGTAATATGCAGGAGACTACAAGCATTGTGGAAACCCAGGACAATTTACATACAAGTGTATGCTTCTAGCTTCCTATATACACACCAAGCAGGGAGATTGATTTAGCTAACATGATTGACTTTGAAAATACAAAAAAGTTTGAACTTTGATGTACAAAACGTGGTGCTCAGCATGGTGGAAAAATATGTATGCTTATAAAGAGAGAAAAAAAACATTTTTAGATCATGGTGTGACCCATAAGTTTCACAAACTTTCAATTGAGCAGATGCATATGCAGTTAGAGGCAGAGACACACACAAGTACAAACTGTAAGGAGTTTCTGAGATAAAAAAACAAGGCATCCTTCTGTTTGCTAAGCTGAATGAGTATCAACAAACATCTTTGAGCACTTGTCAAAATAGCACTGGATATCAAGACAAAATTTGTATGAACATTAACACAACCCCTTTATTCACATCAAATTTAAACATAGCATAAAATAAATTCTTTACATTACTAAAAATACAGAATTAAGTCCTTATTAAAATCAGCACATTAAAATAAAATCCTTTCACTTAAACAGAAGAAAATACAATCAAAACAGCTTTGTATATATATAAAAACAGATTTTTCCATCAGAAATATGTATTTATATACACTGACAAAAAATAAATAAATAATTCAATATATATATATATAAACAGTTGACTGGGAAGTAGTATCACAACTTCCTGAAAACAGAGTTCCCGAGTGAACACTTGCGGTAATCATTCTGAGCCGGTGGACCCAGTTTTGACATTTGTTGTCTGCTTCACCAGTTGAGTGACAGAGAGACTGGCTATAAGCTGGTCCGCTCAGGCTAGCATATCCTTGTAATTGTCTTCATTTCTGATGGTTCATCATAAAATAGAAACTATTCCTGAAACACTCATCAGCAAAGGGTGGAAAATAACTGGTTATTTCAGTAACATCTTAGCTAGAAGTAAAATAATTGATCCTTCATACCAATGAAAGGGTAGATGTATCGCACTGGTCAGTTGGAAGCATAGATTAAGATGGATCATAACATATGGTTAAGACCATGAACTATGACAGCAGGCATTGGTCAAGCAACATATTCTAAGGGATGTATTAATGAACTATATTACCCATTGAATATGTATCCCCATCACCTAAGGACCTCCCTGATCCCAGGTTTCTATAGGTCTCTGCATAGTTTCTGTGGCCATGCTGTTCTTGTTGTTCCTGTTGCACGGATGGCTGGAACACATCCTCTCCAACCTTGTCTTATTGTTCTTCCTGCTGTTTGGTTATTAAATAGACAGCACCTGGTTCCAGTAGGAAGGAATGAGGTTAAGATTGCAACAGGTTGCTGCTCACTCAAATTAACTCAGGTCATGCAACACTAATTGTTACCTCTAACCATTAGCCTTTGCCTATGCTTTCTTTGTTATTTCTGAAAGACTTGTTTCCATTTACAAGTTGTGTAATAGTTTCTGGTGTGAATTATAAAGTTTTCATCAAACAGATGCTACTTTCTGCTTCCCCTGGTACACTTACAGCCTGCATTTTCTTGCCCAGGCGAATGAAACCTGGTTATGCCATAAAACCTGCAAAGCATCTTTAGGCTATATCTTCTAAATGAAGATATAGCCTAAAGATGCTTTGATAAAAATCAAAATTTTTGGCTTTTCTTTGCATATAGATGCTTGATACATTAAGAACGACAGAAATAATAATTTGAGTAATAATCAATATGTATTTGTTACTTCATAGATTTAATAGATATTTGTTGGTACTTTATTAACGTTTTTATGCTTATTCTGTGAGGTAAAATTGGCTGCTGCTATGATTTTGTCAGATTTATGAGCTCGTTGCTGTCCTAATTTAGGATCTTCTTTTTAATAAATTCTTGAAAATGTTAAAAAAGAGAGAGAGAGAAAGGTGCCCGGCAAGGATGTTTACCCCAGGGCCCATGCTGGCTCTCGACGTTCCTGCTGATATGCACAGTCCAAGCCCAGTAGTAACAGAAAAAAGCCTTTAAAAAGACACAATCAAAACTTCAAAGTTACACACAAAATACATAGTTAAATAACTTGTTAGCAAAATATAAAAGCCTGTAACACAAAATATACTCAATACATAAAGAAACATGTGAAACTGACTTTACAAAATATTGAAAGATAAATATGTAAAATATGTTAGAATTTAGAAGTAAAGGTACATGATGGGTAGAAAGCTTTCCCAACATTCATCCAATGAACAAGCCACATATTGCCTGAATTTAGATGTAAAGGTACATGATGGGTAGAAAGCTTTCCCAACATCCATCTGATGAACAAGCCACATATTGCCTTTTTTTATACTTCAGTGACATCTGTTGTCTATTATGGCTGCTGGTCTCTAGGTCCTAGTTAACAAAGTGATCATTGGCTGGAAAGTGGAAGTACCCGAGTCACTGGATAAGAAAGCACACAATGTGTTCAGTGCCTGTATAACTCAGTGATTATCAAGAAAAGAGTTGGAATCCATCAGCTTCCTTAACATCTTTCCTGCTTCATCATCAAATGCCAGGTGGAATTGTATCTACTTCCATTGGTAAAGAAACTGGAGGATTGATGAACTTGATGGAAAGTAGTATGCTTATACATCACTAATTTAGAGAAACAATAACAATGAGGTCAGAACTGATCAACATATTTTTTGACAGATCAAGAGTTCAGGCTTTAGCATAGGGTGAAACCTACATTTTCAACTATATAGTAAAGTTCTTTTAGAAACTATCAATGTATGGTTTAATGTGAAGGTTTCAGACATGCTCTTGAAAAGATAACTGCCCAACAAAACATGGCTCTGGATTGTGAAAGGAATATTTGTTCTTCAGGTGTTACTTCAACCACAGCATTAGCTGGTATTGTAGACCGAGTCTGTGTTTGCAGAACACTGTGAAACACCACTTATGTAATATATACTCAGGCAATCCACTGCTTTTGTGCATGTTTTGATCAGCATTTAATGGTTCCACCACAAAAGTAATGTCCACTGGGTGTACTAGTAGATAACTAGGGAAGAGTGTTTTTACTGGTTACTGTGGTGGTTTACAAGATAATGACTGATATACTGCAAAATCAAGTAAAGTTCTTCTAGTCAATCTTGCATCACTAAAAACCCTGGCACATACCAAGCCATACTTGGCCTTGTTGACATCAAACTGACCATCACACCTGGTGGAACAAACAAACATTTATCCTTTATCAGATTGGTTGCTAGGTATGATGTGGAACTTGACTACCTGAGCCTGCATGTTGTTATTACTCACTATGTTTGGCAGATTTATGGGCTCCTGTGCAGACACGCTGAAAGGAATCCTGTGTAAACAATTACTAAACTGTCCTCAATTGTAGCAGGTACTCCTTCATCTCTTCTTTCTCCATGGCTCAGGATATCTTTCATCTGTATCATTCAGACAAGTAAAGGCCACCCAGTGGAACCTCTAAAATCTCTAAAACTTTTTATTTTCATTCAAATCTTTTAGTTTTGCTCAAAATAAGCCAAACAACCTTTAAAAAACCAGTTCTAATCTTCCATATATCTCACTTTTCAGGGTCAGGTGTGATCTAGCTGGGGGTTAATTAGTTATGGATCGAAGAATCTGGTTTGAAATTTGATATTCCAGAACATTCTCAACACTTTTAGCTGCTGGTGAATTATGAAAGTGAGAGTCATTCCAATTTTTGGTTCAAAGAGCCAGACAAAGTTATCGTGATGTCAGGTGCTGCTGAGTTAGTTGGTTCAAAGAGCCAGACAAAATTATTGTAATGTTGGGTGCTGCTAAATTATTTTGTTCAAAGAACCAGACAAAGTGCTGCTGGCTTACTGCTATACCTGAACCCTAGGAATTTCTAGCCTGGTCGTTTAGCCTACATGCTGCTGAGTTAGTTGGTTCAAAGAGCCAGACAAAGTTATTGTAATGTCGGGTGCTGCTTCATGTTTATAATTTCAGTACAATGGTGTAATCTGTCATCATACACAAAGTAATGGATTTTTTCCATCACATTTTACAGATGGGTATAGAAATACATATTTATTATTGGTCAAATATTTTTTTTACATATATTTAACACTGTTTTGGCTTATAAAACCACAATTTGCTCGAAATGTTTAGAAAAAAGAAACTTTTAAAAATGTTTTTAGCAGTAATCGAATGGGAGGCCTGCAACTAGATTAGCAGGGTCAAGGTACTGCTGTTGCTTAGCTGGCAGAAATTTAAGGTAAACCAAGTCAACATGCAGCTTCTACAAGTGAAGTACCATTTGTTGCAGCCTCCCTAGATGTGAGGTTGGCACACTTGGATGCAACATTCCTGTAGAGCCTCTGCAGATTGAAATCACCACTTCAAAAGTTGTTCCCACCAACACAACTTCAGTCACAGACATACTGTTTCTAATGGCCAAGTGGTGTAGTATGGACTTTCTGGAGATACTCTCCACAAACTTCTGTCAGAATACTTTCTCAGTTAAAGGCTTGGTTGGACTTTATAATGTAAAGTACAGTGATGACAACTCATTAGTGTATATTGCTAAATTTTTGTCAAAATCACACATTTATGAAACTTAAATTTGACCAGTAGATGGCACTACTCTCTACTGTGTCCAGTAGTTGATTGTACTTTGTGACAGTTGTGTCACAGCTCCAGATGTTTATCTTCATCCAGTCACAAACCATATAAAGTAATTATTAAATCATTTGATGATCCAGAAATATGCTTTATATTACAGTTGAAAAGTAGTCAATACAAACATCTCACGAAACAGTAGATAGTTTTTTGTGGTCAAACCCTCTTACAGAAAGTAACATATGAGGCTGAATTGAATACATTAACTTGACTGGACTTGGTATGTTTCATGGAAGAGTAAGATTTTTGCAAACCACAAGAGCATTCTTTAGTATCAAAGTTTACTTTTGCATATTTCATATATACTTATATTACTTGTAATGCTTACAAATAGATACCACTGTTATCACTAATGTGAATATGTTTAATTTTGTTAAAATATACCAGATGCTAGAAGAAGTAAAGTTCTTCTCCACCATAAAGGTCATATGTTTGACCTTGTTCTGAGTGTGTATATGCACAGTGTTAAAATGTATGAGATTAATATATCTAATTTGTTCAGTAAAACTTGTCAATTTATTGTACAATATGTTTAAAGTAGGCTGTTGCATTGTTTTAGTTCTTGTATCATGAAGTTTTTGGGTCACATTTTTATCTATTATTGTCAGTTATTTATATGTTCAGTTACAAAAATTGTTAAGTTAATCAAGGTACCAGTATCTGTTGTGTTATAAAAATGATTTGCTCTACAGCTTTAAAAAAACATAACTGTACTACTTTAAATATACAGTAGTTATCATAACCGTAAAGAGTTTTTGGTATGAGAATTAAACACTGGGATTTTTAACACAGAAATTCCAAATGAAAAAATTTACATTCCAATGGAATTTGATAGAAAGAACACTCATTAAATTGTTTTTGTTTGCTCAGACAAAACAAAGGTCTTTCCTGGCCAGTGGAGGGATTCAGATGGTTACATCTTTATTTTATCCGAGAAGAAATCCAATGCACATCAGTGTAGACCAAGTTGCCAATCCTAAAACAGTTAGTTAATTTTGAGAAGTTTAATTTATCTTTTGTGAATAAAAATATTGGATTCACTTTTATGTATATGAACTAATATTATTTAATGGATCAAAAATTAGTACGTTATTAATCAAAAGAAGCCTAAGTTAATTTACATTTTAACTAAATATAAACATATATATTCAAATGATCAATTTTGTATAACAAATCAATCAACAGTCATAAAAGACACTGTATGTTTCAACATCAATTTGCATCATCCTTGGCTGTGTGAAAAACAAATACTGTGCAACCATATAAATACAAAAAACCATTAAATTAATAATTTCAATAACAACAAAATTCAGATCTTTTCTTAGTCACCTCTGTAATTCTACTTTGTGCTATATCCAAACATTATATTTATTAGTGATAAAGTAGCTCCTTCCTTTTGTACCATTAACTAAAAAGACAGGATTTGATTACAGGAATAATCCTTTGATCGCTTTGGCAAAAATAGGGAAATTTTATAAAAACATCAACTATCATCAGTTTTAACAATATAAGAGCAAGACCTTGTAAAAGTTGGTGAATGGTTGATGGTTGAACTGATAGGTTGTGATAGTTACTAATACATGAAAAAATATTAAAAAAAACATAAAATGGGTATTTTTTTAACCTTTCTTTAAGTAGCTGCAAATGCCCCTCCTCTCCACCCACCTAATGGCTCAGTGTTAAGTCTGTAGGTTTATAATACAAAAAATTGGGTTTTGATGCCTGTGGTGAACACAACACAGATATCCCATTGTACAGCTTTGTGCTTAACTACAAACAAACAGTAGCTACATATTACAAGTGTTATTCTGGTTAAACCATGCACATGGCCTGTAAAAGTACTAGCAAGAAGACATAAAATGTGAAATATTTACTTGGAAACTTATCACATTGCTATCAAGATGAGTTGCAGACACAATTAATAATCATTGGTATCAAGATGAGCTGTAGACACAATTAATAATCTTTGGTATCAAGATGAGCTGTAGACACAATTAATAATCTTTGGTATCAAGATGAGCTGTAGACACAATTAATAATCATTGATATCGAGATGAATTGATATCAAAGATTATTAATTGTGTCTACAGCTCATCTTGATACCAATGATTATTAACTGTGTCTACAGTTCATCTCGATATCTTATCAACATGAGCTGTAGACACAATTAATAATCATTGGTATCAACATGAGCTGTAGACACAATTAATAATCTTTGGTATCAACATGAGCTGTAGACACAATTAATAATCATTGGTATCAAGATGAGTTGTAGACACAGTTAATAATCTTTGGTATCAAGATGAGCTGTAGACACAGTTAATAATCATTGGTATCAACATGAGCTGTAGACACAATTAATAATCATTGGTATCAACATGAGCTGTAGACACAATTAATAATCTTTGGTATCAA
>NW_013672327.1:38918-45735 GCF_000517525.1 Limulus polyphemus
GGATCATACAATAGGGGATTCCACAATTAACACTTCGTAAGCTTATCACCCACTCATTGAATAGAGTTATAATAGAACTTATATGAACTCCCACATGGTGCCTTGGACCCAGACAACAGTCACTGAAAGTGGTTGGCTTGAACCTGTTGTCGGTTTCTCTCATGAGCAGTTATATGTTGGATGTTCTAGGGTTGGTAACTCAACCAATCTGTACATTCTTGCACCACAAGGGAAAATTTGAATGTTGTTTACCCTGAGGCATTGAGGAAGTGATGATTTTTTCTTGTACTTAAAAGAATAAAGTTGTTTTTTGTGTGTTTAAGCTGTGATATGCCTGTCAATTTGTCATGTAGTTTTGTAAAAAAATAAAAGCACTGAGGATTTCAAATGAAAAACTTGTAGCTCATTGAGTGTGCAACAATTTTTTGTCCCAGGCAATGCCAGGTACATTTAGATACAGTTGATCAATATGTACGATGGGTTTGTATGTGCCCTATAGATACAGTATCTCATATGTCAGAAAATTGACTCATTGGAGCCAGCTGACTTCCATACTACTGGCACATACCAAAGCCACACCCAATCTCCACTTTGGTACATCTTTCACAATCTTATGATAATATCTTTCATAATGTATGGTGACCTTACCTAGTTATTGTCACTCAGATTTATGCATCAACTAATGGAAGCCTCAACCTATATAAATATTTATGTGGACACTGTGAGATTTCTGCTCTAGGTGGGAACTATATATCCTGTTTACAGGAAGCAAAGTTTCTCAACCCGAACATTAGCATCTTTTTAAGATAACCTGCTGATCTCTGTTTAGTTGCATGGCATTCCATCAGAATAAGTGTTGATTGCAGTGGGTTTGTTAGCCACAATGTGCTTGCATCATTATATCATGCTTTCCACTAACCTAATGGAGGTGATAAGGTCAACTTTGCATCTCCATTGCATCAAACACTTACTAAAACTTTGCTGTTAGGTCGAATTTTCTTCTGTGTGGCACACACTATTCAGTATCACACCAGCACTGAACATCTTGACTCAAATATGGACCAAAGAACCGCTGCTAAACATTAGCACAAGTAAGTGTAACAATTTGGTGTCCTTCAATCTTTGTGTTATACGAACCTTAAAAAGCTTGTTCCTCAAAGCTTTGTAGTTCACTAACTGTAACACATGTTGATAACCACTGCTCAGCAGTTGTTAACAATGGTACAGCACATCTTCCTACACTTGCAATTGATCAAATAAGTGCCATACATTATGTGAATCTGTGCTATGTTCTTCATTCTGAATCAGATATGCTTTACCTTGCTGCACAACAAAGATCACTCAGGCTAGAGAGCTTACGAAGTGTTAATTGTGGAATCCTCTATTGTATGACCCCTTGAACCTTGTTAATAGATATAGCAAAACTTAAACAGACTGGAAACTGCAAGTGTCTGTATTGATAATGGGTATTCTTGATATGAAGACATCCTCACTCTTGTAACTTCCAGTGAAGATTGTGGCCTCCAAAACTGTGAGGAAATAGTTTAATACACAGTCTAGTGCCCTTGTAAAGTTTTGGAGGATCCAAATTACAGAGAAGCATTATGAGTGTACCTACCTTTAGTTTCAAGTTGTGTGGAGTATCCAGCCATGACAAAAGTAATACCACCCATGATGGATTTCTTTCCACAAATATCTTCCAAAGTGCAGTGAAATGCTTCAAAGGCAGACTTTTGTGACATTGTGCACTTATCCCAGACAATCAAATGGCAATTCTAAATCACTTTTGCTGCAGCAGTACCTTTGCCTATGCTGTACATGGCATTTCTGTGTTTGCCAAATTAAGCTGTAGTTTGAAGGTTGGATGTGCTGTCTGTTTGCCAGGAAGCACAGTTGCTGCTATTCGTGAAGAAGTAAAAGCAAGAAGATCAATTTTCTTTGTCTAACCTTTGCCAAAAGAAGATTGAGTAGAATTTTTTTTGTGTTCCTCTTGGCACATCAAGAAAGATGTAACTAGAGTTGTTTTGTACCATTTTTTAGAAATTTCCACTAACCTGACTTTTGATTAGGAATTAGTTGCAGCTCATTTTCCTAAATGTACTTTGCCAAATCATCAGCATTGTAACTAGTGCCCCTGAGGATTTCATGAAGTAGAGTTGTACTATTCTCTCTAACAAGAGCAGGCAAACCTATCTGCTGAAGACTGTTGCCACCCAGAGATAATTTATCCTCGATCAAGACCAGAGCCTTGTTAAATAATGCACTGTAAAGTTTGATGCTTTCACCATCATTCTGTATGCATAAAATTCCATTGCTGAAACTGATTTTGATGGATCAGTGGTGGGATATACTTGGTGTAGGGAACTACTGTACCAATCTTCACCTTTCCAGAAGATGAGGGGGTACTGCAGAGCATCATACACCCTGTGGGTTTCTGTAACACATTGCAAGGTGTTGTTTTTCTGTTGCAATACAATGTCTTGTCCTGCCAAAAGAACTGCCACTTCAGTGGTTGATGGAACATTAACTTTTTTCATGTGCTCTCCTGCTACATTCTTATCAGTATGGATTACAACTCTGCATTCTGGAGAGGGAAATCTCTGGAGAAACTTTGGTTCCTCACCAGGCAATGGCTGATTAAATGTCCCAATGCTAGAACTAATTGGTCTAATTAGGCATCCATCCTTATGAATCGTAGAGCTACTATACAGAATGCTTTGATTTGAACCAGTGGGTCTAATATTTTCATAAACTTCTTCACTAATAAAACCTTATGTTTTTAAATTTTAACAGATAACATGGTAATTTTAATTCTTTACTTGTAGTTAGTTTCATATTCAATTTTTAGGTATCTTTTTTGTCATTTACTATATACATATCAAAGATGGTTTAAGTTTATTTGTTCCTTATGCATGGCCACATTTGTGAAAAGATTCAAACTTAATTTTGCATTGCCACCCTCACCTGGCCTACAGATGGTTGTAAACTATTTAGTTTTCCTGCTGGCCATCTACACAATGTTGATCATCTTGAAGGTGGTGTACCAGTTTTATAGGTATTTATTCAGATTAGCTGAAATTTGATATGCAGGCACCTATGGCTAAACAAAGATGCTCTGTAATCACTTAAAGATTATCAACAGGTTATCACAGCAGTAGTAGAGACAATAAGATTTAACACAGTAGTGCTAATCAAACAAGCCTTTTTAAGGATCTCATCAGTTGACTTTAACTTTGGCACAAGGTAAGAGGAATTCTGTTTCACTGTGTGATCTGTAGAAACTTTACCTAACTTTCTATCAATCTGGCCTGGATTACTCTTCCTTTCTCCAACTCTTAAAATCTCGTGAGCCATTACAAACTTTTTACAAGAGAGTTCTTTTATGTATCTAACAGGGCCTTTGTATTAGCAGCTTTCCATGCCATGGAGATAATAACTATGTATTCATCAATCAAATATACAGTGTGCATAAAAGAAAGAGATATGGGTAATATTTTATGGCCCAAGGGGTCCAATAAAGTAAAAAAAAAAGTTAATTTACTAAATAGGAGCCCACATAAGGCAAGAACTGGAAAAAATAGATAAAAAGATTCATGATACAAAGGCATAACATACAGAACAGTATCAAACCTTGGTTCATTTTTTGAATTTAGGCTTTTGTATTATATTCATTTCTGTCTTTCTGAAGAATTAACACCATTTTCAAAATCTCAAATTAGTCATGCCACCAAAGAAATGGTCTGACATAGGCTGTTCCTCCTCTTCTGAACAAAAGATGCAAGAAGTGAGATCATCAGAAACAGCTGAACAAAGAAAAGCCCATCTTGAAGACCAAATAACCCATCAAACAGCTAATTAAGATGAAGAATCAAAAGAGAAAAGGCAAGCTCAATTTGAAGAGCAAACATAGTCCCAAGTAGCCCATAGTTTGTGTCAAAGAGTATGACTTACATTCATCATATGAGAAGATTGCTTATCTATTTGACAGATGCAATAGTCCTTAAGGTTAGCTACTACAGTTTAATCACTAATAATGGTAGTAGAGTAGCCACAGACTGCTCTTAATTATGATACCACCATCCAGTATGCATCACATGTATTGGTAGCATGAATATTACCTGTAACCTCTGTGAGGTAAAAAAATGAAAAGAAGAAACACCAGGAATGTGCTGCTCCAATGGAAAGTTAAGCCTGCCATCACTTGAAGAACCTCCAGAACCTTTAAAATCTCTGATTACTGGCACAACTCCAAATGACAAGCACTTTCAATGTAACATAATAAAGTACAATAATTGTTTCCAAATGACATCCTTTGGAGCTAATGAGATTAGAGAAGCAGAGTTAATGCCCACATTTAGAAGTGCAAGGCTAAATCTATCACTGCATTGGATCCTTGCTTAATAATCTTTGGTATCAACATAAGCTGTAGACACAATTAATAATCATTGGTATCAAGATGAGTTGTAGACACAATTAATAACCATTGGTATCAACATAAGTTGTAGACACAGTTAATAATCTTTGGTATCAAGATGAGTTGTAGACACAATTAATAATCATTGGTATCAAGATGAGCTGTAGACACAGTTAATAATCTTTATTAATATTTTAGGAACACTTTTTTTCATGAAAAAACTAGGTATTATCTACAGCTGAAACACAGTAGTTAAATTACATTTTAGGAAAGTTTTTAATAATTTGGAATTATTTACATGAAATGAAAAACAAAATCTTTAAGTGCATTCTAGAAAATTTATCAGTATCTTATAAAAAATTTGATAAACCACATGATTAAAAATAAGCTAAATGTTAACTACACTGAACAGGTGAAAATGTTCTATAAAATCTTGTGTTTATACAGTGATTATCTACTGAATTGTTATAGGAATAAATGCTCAGTTCACAACAAGATTACTGATATCTGTGATACATGTCAATATCAAACACTACCTGGATTTTTTTATTATAAAATATCACCATTTTATAATTCACAGGCCTGTCTACAGTTAAAATAGCAGTTACAATCTAAAGTGTAATGGTAAGACACTTACCATCAAATTGTTATAGGAATAAATGCTCAGTTCACAACAAGATTACTGATATCTGTGATACATGTCAAGATCAAACACTACCTGGATTTTTTTATTATAAGATATCACCATTTTATAATTCACAGGCCTGTCTACAGTTAAAATAGCAGTTACAATCTAAAGTGTAATGGTGAGACACTTACCATCAGATTGAAAGCTAGTTTTCTATTTAATATGGTTACAGCTTCCAAGATTCACAGTTCACGTTTATGTTGTCCTTGCATTAATATATTAAACTGGCTTTGCATCAGAACTACATTACAATCTTCCGTACAGTATAAAGCAACATTATAAAAGATACTTTGAAATCTCTTGCAATACATCATACATATCTGAGGTTAAATATTGGGAACTTAAATTCATAAATCTCTCATCTGTCAATTCAGTCTTTAGACTTAAAGAAATTCTTCAGACAAGCCTCACTTAAAAATACAAATTTATTTTACCTTTGGATAAAATGGCTCGATAATCTTTCCATACTTTAAATAATTTTACATACCTGTACATCGTAAAGTTACTGTAATAGGGTTTTTTGACACTGCACACAATGCTACAATTGGTGTATCTTGTCTTCGATATTTCAAACTCACTATTCTTTCAATAAAAGTTGGAGGGTAACAGTTTTTAATTTAAAACTTTTTTAATGTTGCTTACTTCATCCCTCTACTTTTGGGTGAGATTAAAGATTTTATAAACTGTATTCAGTGATGTTTTTACAAGATTTCTTAAAAACCAACAGGACAAAATTATCAAAATATGAATATAACCCATTAAGATTGGTGTATAAAACACTTTTGTATTAAATAGCTGTTATGGTTTAAAATCCAAGTATCAATAAATGATAACCTGTTGTTAACCTGGTGTTGTGTCATATTAGTATGTTGACTATAAAAAAACTGTTCAGGTTGGGTCATATCTTTGAAACTACAAAAATGTCATCTACATATCTCTTGTAGTATACAGATGTCATATGGTTTCAACATTTGTGTAACTTTCGTTATTCATGACAACAAAAAAACACATTAGCCATCAAAAAAAGCAAAGTTTGACCCCATGGTTACACCATCAGTTTGTTGATAAATACACCCATTGAACAGGAAATGATATTCCTTTGTTGAAAGGACATTAATGTTTTAAACACTTTTTATGTTGTTAATCCATTTACATTAACTAGATATTTAAACACTAATTCACAATAAATATCTATAGTTTATTCTATATTGTATATTAGTAAATAAAAATTGAATATCAAAGCCCTCACAGTATACACCATTTTTGAAATTTAACTATCTAACCTATACTGCAAATTCAAAACTATTACAGGTAGTATACTTTTTTTTATGTGCTCTTGCAAAGAAGTTACATAGGAACTTAGAAAAAGGTTCCAAAGATTATTAACTCATCTTGATACCAATGATTATTAATTGTGTCTACAGCTCATGTTGATACCAAAGATTATTAATTGTGTCTACAGCTCATGTTGATACCAATGATTATTAATTGTGTCTACAGCTCATGTTGATACTGTAGACACAATTAATAATCTTTGGTATCAACATGAGCTGTAGACACAGTTAATAATCATTGGAATCAAGATGAGCTGTAGACACAATTAATAATCATTTTGATATCAAAGATTATTAATTGTGTCTACAGCTCATCTTGATACCAATGATTATTAACTGTGTCTACAGTTCATCTCGATATCCCATGAGCTGTAGACACAA
>NW_013672328.1:0-5013 GCF_000517525.1 Limulus polyphemus
TGTATGTTAAGTAGTAGTAGCAGCTGTTAGGTTTATCTTAGTTGTATGTTAAGTAGTAGTAGCAGCTGTTAGGTTTATCTTAGTTGTATGTTAAGTAGTATTAGCAGCTGTTAGGTTTATCTTAGTTATATGTTAAGTAGTAGTAGCAGCTGTTAGGTTTATCTTAGTTGTATGCTAATTAGTAGTAACAGCTGTTAGGTTTATCTTAGTTGTATGTTAAGTAGTATCAGCAGCTGTTAGGTTTATCTTAGTTGCATGTTAAGTAGTATTAGCAGCTGTTAATTTTATCTTAGTTGTATGTTAAGTAGTATTAGCAGCTGTTAGGTTTATCTTAGTTGCATGTTAAGTAGTATTAGCAGCTGTTAGGTTTATCTTAGTTATATGTTAAGTAGTAGTAGCAGCTGTTAGGTTTATTTTAGTTGTATGCTAATTGTTAACACCTTTTGTATTTAGCTACAGATTTAGAAATTACAGACCTAGACAGAGTAATCTCTTCAAAACCAGGAGGTGCTCCAGATAGTGACCAGGAGGACCAGTGGTCACCAAAGATTGCATTGCAAGTAGATCTGTCGATTTTAAAACAGGTAGAAATCTTGGAAGAAAAAGTGGCAGGAGGTAGCATGCAAGTGCAGGTGAGATGTTTATATAAAAACAAAACTAACATTTAAATAATGAAATAACCAAGGATGCTGAAAAATGAGTGTTTTCCCTTCTTGCTTTCGTATATTACAACATTTAGAAACACTTTTTTTGTGTGTTATCAATAGGCATTATACTTTGGATTAATAGTCATGTACATGTCTAATGTCTGTATCTATCACTCACTAAAGAGGGGAAAAAACAATATTTTAATCCTATATATAATTTATCCATTTCGGTTGTGGAAGTTTAAAAAACTACAAATTCAAATTCTAAATTTTCATTCTGCTATCAAAGACAGTAGGTTATTGCTTCATGAATCATGAGTTTTTGTAATTTTATACCTTTTGTAAATTAATTGTTGTAATCAAAGTCTGTGGTCTTAGAGCTGGAATATATATATATATAATCAAGTTTTAGAGGGGGGGGGAGTTATCAAGGAAACTAATAAAGTTGTAAAATAATTTCACTATCAAATGTGCAAGTTAATCTATTAGTAACTCATGAATACAGGTTACATTTGATGTAAAAGTTTTAGGACCATCACGTTCTTTATACCTAGTGTGGAACTGAAAGTTTTCACCACTGTCATTCAAGTGGGTGTCATTACATAAACAGTATACTGACAGTAATCTTAACCATTATATTGACAGTAATCTTAAACATTATATAAACAGTATACTGACAGTAATCTTAACCATTATATTGACAGTAATCTTAAATATTATATAAACAGTATACTGACAGTAATCTTAACCATAATATAAACATTATACTGACAGTAATCTTAACCATTATATAAACATTATATTGACAGTCATCTTAACCATCATATAAACATTATATTGACAGTAATCTTAACCATTATATAAACAGTATACTGACAGTAATCTTAACCATTATATAAACATTATATTGACAGTAATCTTAAACATTATATAAACAGTATACTGACAGTAATCTTAACCATTATATAAACAGTATACTGACAGTAAGCTTAACCATTATGTAAACAGTATACTGACAGTAATCTTAACCATTATGTAAACAGTATACTGACAGTAATCTTAACCATTATATAAACATTATATTGACAGTAATGAAAATTCACCATCTTCACATTCCAACGTGGTTTTAAACTTATTTAAACAACAGAAGTTTCATTGATCTTAATGGAATGATATTCCATCACATGCTGTTACATATTTTAAGGTAGTACACGACCCGTTGTTTTAGTAGTTTGATTGGTTATAGTGTAAGTATGTGTTTGGGAAATTTCATAACCCAGTAATAGTAATGAGAATAGAATCCAACATTGATAACTGGACATTACCAAATGACCAGTAAGTAAGATAATTGTAGCAAGGATGTCAAGATGATTTGTTTTATAAAGTTAACTACTTAATAAGTTACGACAATTTTTGTGGAAACACACAGATTCAAAAATCATGTAACTTCAAACATTCTGCTACTGAACATCTAAAAACAAAAGTGCTGCTTAAAACATTATCTTATATGAACTTTAAAATAAATCAGTTAAGACTTATATATATATTAATCATTGGTACAACACCAACATGTAGCTTGATACAGTCAGTATGTGGATTTGGTAATTTTAAATACTATGTAATATGTTTATTATGTCCATGTGTTCAACAGGGATGGAAGGTTCCTCCAAAGCTCTCTACGGTTCCTACTATCAAGTTTAAAAATCAAGATAACTCTGTCTCGGATATCAAACAAACAAAGTGCTTTTCTGTGGGGCTTGATGAGAATACCCAAGTAGAAAGAATTGAAATTACAAGTGCTGTACAGAATAATACATCAGTAGAAGAACAGACCAAAGAAGCTAGTAATAATGTCGCTACCACAAGAAAAGTTATGAGTGAAAATGATGATGAGGAAGAATGGAGTGAACTGTGTCTAAGAGACACTGCTGAAGCAGCCATTGAGCCAAATGACAAAAGTGTTAACCTAATAGAGGTTGCTAAGGACCGACTCCTGCAACTTGAAAGTGCCATTGAAAGACGATATATAATGTCACCTCTAGGTATTAAGTAAGTTGAAAACAGTCTATGTTACAAATCTGAGAAACATATTATTTAAGACTTAATGGTGATCTCTCAAACTTTAACTGCTCTACATCAAGTACTTGCCATAAAAAAGGCCCAACGTTTGTGTGTCAGTGGTGTTAAGTGTAAATGTCTGTACTTAACATCTCTGTACTTAACTTTTGTTGCTTTCTGAGTTTCATATTCAATCAACATATCAAAAAAGTCTACAGTATATTAAAACTATAAATGGCCCAGTAAAAAAAAAAAGATTCTTATGTTAAGAATTAGGCTTCTTACATCTGGGTTATTATAGGATAGTAGTTAAATTATAAGTGGTTTTGTTTATTAAGAAACAATATTAGCTAAATTATAAGTGGTTTTGTTTATTAAGAAACAATATTAGCTAAATTATAAGTGGTTTTGTTTACTGAGAAAGAATACTAGTTAAATTATGAGTGGTTTTGTTTATTAAGATAGAATAGTAGTTAAATTATAAATGGTTTTGTTTATTAAGAAACAATATTAGTTAAATTATAAGTGGTTTTGTTTATTAAGAAAGAATAGTAGTTAAATTATAAATGGTTTTGTTTATTAAGAAACAATAGTAGTTAAATTATAAGTGGTTTTGTTTATTAAGAAACAATATTAGTTAAATTATAAGTGGTTTTGTTTATTAAGAAACAATATTAGTTAAATTATGAGTGGTTTTGTTTATTAAGAAACAATATTAGTTAAATTATAAGTGGTTTTCTATTGCACTCCAGATTTTTTCTTTGACTGACAAAACATGAATCAGATGTTTTTGTATATTTCCAAAATCTATATTTGTTTTAGATTGTTATAGAGTATTACACTGTCCTTTTTAATTTTGGGTTTTCAATTCAATTCAATTATATTTTTGCATCTTTTCTTAATACAGAACTATGATAGTGTTTTAAAACGTTAATATTCATTTCTATGTTTGCAGATATGAGTAACTTGTTCATACAAGGTATGCTAGGAAAGTGTTATTCATAGAAGACCAGAGATATTAAATAATGGTGAAAGTACATGTGACTAGACAGTATCCTAATGTTCAGTAACCTTCCTCTTTGTTTATTGGTATATCACTGATATGAGAGAATATAGTACACTAGCCCTAACTAGTGCCTTTTGTGAAGAACTGGGAGTGGCTTAACGTTAGATTTATCCTTACCTCAGCAGCACACAGATGACCCTGTCCTCACCCCACACCACTAGTGCCAATCAAGCCCATCTTATGATGGAATCTGAGGACGAAGAGCCATCAAGAGGGTTGCTTCGCTGGCGGGCTGCAGTCAAGAAATGTCGTTCAGCAGATCAATTGGCAATGTGCCTAAATATGTTGGAGGCATGCATAGCATGGGACAAGTCTATCACCAGAGCTGTAAGTCAAACTGTACAAAACTATGAAAACCTTCTCAGTAATTGTAGAAAATATCAAATCATCTTGTTGTAACCAGTTCTAATAATAACTAGTTAGTAAGTTTGAGAACTTTAATGGACTACAACTGCCTCCTGAAAGAAAATGAGACAACATTTAGGTTTCTATAGTGAAGTTTTCCTCAGATCACTGTAAATACTTGTGTATTGTCTTATAAAGACATCACTTATTTTAAATGTGATTTTGTCATATTTAACTTTAAATTTTAAACTGGAATAAATGGATTGATTGTGATGGTGTACCTAAATAATGGTTAACTGTGGTTACTATTAGTTTGCTATCTTATCATTTCTCTTTAGAGCTGCCAGTTTTGTCACAGTGGATCTAATGAAGAAAAGCTACTTCTTTGTGATGGATGTGATAAAGGTTATCACACTTACTGCTTTAAGGTGAGTTAATGCTCAAATAACAGACTTGTTTTTATACCCTGCATTATTGGTTGGGTCTACACGTTACATCATATTGAACAATTGTATTTTCTTTGTAAAATACATAGGAAACCTTAGATCTGTGATTAGTAGGGTTAATTATAATACTGGTTATTTTTTTACATTTGGTTTGTAACTTGTCTGATATTAGGGGCCCTGTAACTAACAAAGTCATGAATGCTATATATGTAGTTTATAAAAATGTTTAAAATGCTGTGTGGATATTCATAGTGTCTGTTTTCACGGGTTGATTAAAACTGATCTTTGAACTTGTAACTAACTATTATGTTTACATAATTATTACAGAATGTTATCAATTTATCCACAAACCTGACATGGAGTACTGAGAAGCATGGATTATTTTAGAACCTGCATAATCACATGTACATTATATTTTTATATGTTAAGTTTGTGGAGGAAAATTATTGTT
>NW_013672328.1:5915-18557 GCF_000517525.1 Limulus polyphemus
TGACACTTATTTTTAATGAGTATCGAAATGTGTAAGTTATGTTATTGTCAGCCAACATTACAGTCATTTCTCGATGGTTGTGATACATATTTTTAGTGGATTTAACTTTATGAAAGTTAGTTCTGAAGATACCTGTCAGATAATGACCTTACATACATGAAGCCTTTAAATGGTCAGTGACCCAGTGCTTGCCTTTAAGTATTTACTCTGTTAATAAAATATTAAAAGATGAATAATTGATAATGATGTCTTGTAAGACATCTAGAGATTCTAGCATTCTAAGACAGTAATTAGAAAGAAAATCTGTATGGGGGAGGGAGGGAGGCCAAATTGGGAGTGAATTAAGCTTATTAGAAGTGCATAAATTAGGAAAAGTTCAGGGGCCATGCTCCTCCAGAAACGTTTTACAATTAAAGTGGTAACTTGGGCCTATTGTGGTGCAGTGTGAGCTGAGATTTGTTGAAAACCAGGATAAAAATACAAGTGAAGTTAACCTTCAAATAAGCAGTTTATTGACCAACTGACATGATCTTTTATTGACCAACTGACATGATCTTAATTGACCAACTGACATGATCTTTAATTGACCAACTGACATGATCTTTTATTGTCCAACTGGCATGATCTTTAATTGACCAACTGACATGATCTTTTATTGACCAACTGACATGATCTTTAATTGACCAACTGACATGATCTTTAATTGATCAACTGACATGATCTTTAATTGACCAACTGACATGATCTTTTATGACCAACTGGCATGATCTTTAATGACCAACTGACATGATTCTTTTATGACCAACTGACATGATTCTTTAATGACCAACTGACATAATCTTTTATTGACCAACTGACATGATCTTTAATTGATCAACTGACATGATCTTTTATTGACCAACTGACATGATCTTTAATTGACCAACTGACATGATCTTTTATTGACCAACTGACATGATCTTTAATTGATCAACTGACATGATCTTTTATTGACCAACTGACATGATCTTTAATTGACCAACTGACATGATCTTTTATTGACCACTTGACATGATATTTTATTTTTTTACTTTACTTCTTTATTTTTATAACTGTTCCTCCAGATTACTAATCCATTTCATAATGTTTACATGTTTAGAATGACCAAAAATACATTTTAAGGTGGGGAAATAAACTTCTCCAAATTTATAGGAGGATCTGAAATGGGTCATAGCATCCATTTATTGGAGTTGGAAGGGCCTGTCCCTCCAGTTCCAATCCTATGGCTATTTATAGGAGGATCTGAAATGGGTCATAGAATCCATTTATTGGAGTTGGAAGGGCCTGTCCCTCCAGTTCCAAGTCCTATGGCTATTTATAGGAGGATCTGAAATGGGACCTGTCCCTCCAGTTGCAAGTCTTGTGGCTATTTATTGTTTACTAATAATTTAATGGTATTTTCACACTTAGAAAAAAACTAATCTATTTTGTTGTTCAGCCTAAAATGGAGACAATACCTGATGGAGATTGGTACTGCTATGAGTGTTTAAACAAGGTAAGTGCAGATTTTGTCATTCGTTTAAGATATTGCAGTTTAAATATGGTATAAAAAACTGTTAGTTCATGAAGTTTAGATTTATGTTAATTATACATTCTTATTTTTTACAGAAGAAATATGGTTCATATTTAAAAAAGGTGTTTAAAATAAGCCCTCATCAAGTACTAACTTAATACCTTATTGATGTGGCTACTTTTCTCTCATGTTTTAGTCAAATTTAGTTTATGAGACGCTTTTTCTAATTTGGCTGATACTCAACTTTGAAGCATGTTTTGCTTGAAAATATCTGTTTCTAATTAGGTAGTAGTTTAGAAATTAACGAATTACATATGTGTCAAACGGGAAAAATATGAGTGATGTTTTATATTACTAACGTATTTCTGACGTTGCTTTCTAGAAAATGATTTGAAAGTTATTAAGAATTATATAGTTCACTGTTTTCATGTTTTGAATAAAACATTACATATGAGTAAGGTTGAAATTGTTTTAAGTTATTGAATGATCCAATACGAGTTTGTTGGTAATAATCAAATGGATGCCAGTTTTTTATCTTCAACCTAAACAGTCTACTAGGAAGATGAAAGTTGTTTTTTTTACTTCTTAATACGTGAAGGCATGAAACGGACTGTGTACATTTTTATTAACTTTGTGTGAGAGAATGAGGTGAGATGTAACCTAAACTTGTTTCTAGAAATAAAACAGTATTTAATCTGAATAGCCAACCATCTTTTTGTATCTGTCAGGCCACAAGTGATAAAGTCTGTGTGCTGTGTGGTAAGCAAGGGAAGTTAATTGGTTGTGATCTGTGTCCAAAAGTCTTCCATGTGGACTGTGTAGGCCCACCACTATCAAGGTAAAGCTATAATGTTTTAATATTCTCAATCTGGAAACAGTCATTATTATGTTTATTATGATGTAATTAAAAATGGTCTTTTAGCTTTTATATTCTTTTGTTACTAGACCACCAAAAGGGAAGTGGACGTGTGTAAGCTGTAGACCTCAGGTATGATAGATATTTAAATCAGACTAATAAGTTTCCTAATCTTATTTAAAAAGTACAATCAGCTTGTCTACATTTTATTCCACAATCTTTTAAGTGCAATTGAAGAGAATAACCTAACTGGATGTATTTCTTGGATATTCTAATCTACTTTGTGTATTATAAGAAACCTTCTCCTTTCATTTTATAGTGTTACAGGCAAGCATCAGAAAGAAAGTTAAGGTGTTGGACTGTGGCTTGTTTTGTATTTCAAGTCTTGACAGTGATTATTTTCTTTAATATTATTATGTTGTTTTTATGTACGTACTTTACAAGTCTTACACGAAAACCAAGCTTCAATTTTTGTTTCTGTGTTTCACAAAGTTTCTCTTTTCTATGGAAGAGTTTGTGGTCCTGTTGTTGATGTGTAATATTTATCTAATTCATGACAAAAGAAAACTAGCAAACAGAAATCTGCATCAAGGGAGATGGATAAAGAAACAACACCAAATGAAAAATGTGAAAGTGAAAAGAAAGAAAAATCTATTCTGCTTACGAACAAAGAGCTTGCTCTTGTGATGTAAGTAGTTTAATTAAACTTTTATTACTTTCTTTGTGAAGGTAAATAAACTAAGGCCAATAATATAATCAACAAGAGTTTCATTCTTTTGAAGTACTAAGTTATATTATGTAAATTGTTCCAAGGTGTTAATTTTATTCTTAGAGTTGTTCGCGTTATTAGAACATTATATATATATATATATAAGTTGACATTATTCATGTTATTAGAACATTATATATATATATAAGTTGACATTGTTCATGTTATTAGAACATTATATATATATATATGTATAAGTTGACATTATTCATGTTATTATAGAACATTATATATATATGTATAAGTTGACATTGTTCGTGTTATTAGAACATTATATATATATATATGTATAAGTTGACATTATTCATGTTATTAGAACATTATATATATATATATATAAGTTGACATTATTCATGTTATTAGAACATTATATATATATATAAGTTGACATCGTTCATGTTATTAGAACATTATATATATATATATGTATAAGTTGACATTATTCATGCTTCTGATTTTACATATTTTGTTCTTCATCCTGTTCTTTTGCTATCTTCATGCTTCTGATTTTACATATTTTGTCCTTCATCCTGTTCTTTTGCTATCTTCATACTTCTGATTTTACATATTTTGTCCTTCATCCTGTTCTTTTGCTATCTTCATACTTCTGATTTTACATATTTTGTCCTTCATCCTGCTCTTTTGCTATCTTCATGCTTCTGATTTTACATATTTTTACTGTATTGTATTGTTTGCCCTGTTCTTTTGTAGTAAAATTGTTTTTAAAGTTTTATACCCTTGTCTTCAGTTACATTTAATTGTTCAAACCCTGAACTAAACTTTCAGGACTGTTTTGGATGAGCTAGATAAACATGAGGATTCCTGGCCTTTCCTCTTTCCAGTCAACACCAAACACTTCTCAACTTACAAAAGAATCATAAAAAACCCAATGGATTTAAGCACTATTCGGAGCAAGTTAGAAGGGGGAATGTAAGTTTGATTTTTGTTCAATTAGAGAAATTTTCAATCATCTCTATCGTAATGTTTATTTATAATCATAGTACCATTGGAAGTTCTTAAAATGACTAAACAGATATTTTTTATATTATTATGTCAGCTGTAAGTGTGCACATGTTTTTCACTGTCTATTCAGTAACATATGAAAGGCATTTTAACTGTATCTCATGCTTTACAATACACAGGTCTTTAAGTTTATAAAATACCACAACATGTCATCATAAGTTAGTTATAAACGTATTCTTTTTTGCTGATTTTGGTTAATATTTCCAGCTTGACTGTGTATCTATAACACTTCTGTCAATGAGGATTCTATTAAGAAATTGTTTACATGAGGTTCAAACTTTGTACTCACATGTATGTAGATTGAACTTACTTTAGGCCTGTTATAATCAATTTGGGACCTTATAAGTGGTTTTTGTTGTGCCTGGGATTTGGCTGAAGTCCAAGTTTTTTCAGACTGGCCATGAGACAATAATCGCACTCCTATTAATGTAAATTTTTTTACCACTTATTGCACAAATATTTTGGAAATGCATGAAAACAGAAAAGAAATGCAAAAACCCGTAATTTTAGTTGCAACTAATTTATTTAGGTATTATCATTTTAGTTAATGCAGTGGTGTATATTCGTCAATAAAATGATTTTGATTTAAATTTTAAAAGAATAAATTTGATACTCTAAAAAATGTCAGTATTCAAGATAGATTAATTGTAGAACAACGTTTGTAAAGTATGCCTTTCAGAAGGTGTGCAGTATTTATCTGTAAATCTTCTCCAAATTATGTCAAAATAAAGTTTTTCAAAATTATGTTACTTTCTGCGTTATTCTAGATACAAAACGAAAGAGAGCTTTGTGGATGATGTGAGAACAATCTTTGATAACTGTGAAACTTTCAACGAAGACCAATCTCCTGTGGGAAAAGCTGGCCATATTTTGAGGTTATACTTTGAAAGACGATGGGCTGAACTGACTTCAACTTGAATACAGTTATGCTCATACGTTGTTACTGATGATTTAGCTGCTTCCACCAGGTGGAGCTACTTTCTTGTTTGTGAATGTGGAAGTGCCTGAAAGGTTAAAGTGTCGCACGTAGATGAAGTTGCTTTTGTTAGAATTTGTGTTTTTCGTGTGGTGTTTTATGCAAGTTTGGTAAGCAAACAATATTTACTTAGTGTTGTTTTGTGTCAGTGTGTAACACACGCGAGAAATATAACTCAGTGAATCTAATCTTTTGTGTGAAATTCTAGCACCACCTAGTGGTATAGAATCTATTTTATGGCCATTGTTACTGGTGAGTAAAGCCAAAAACACTGCTCAGCAGTGATGATAACACACTCAGTACCTCATGCTTCCCGTTTCTTGTCTTCGGCATCGTGTTGGTAAAGTATTGTCGTCTCTTAAGGTTTCTATGATCCAGGGTATTTAAATATAGAGATACAATTTTCTTAACTTTTTGTTTACAGTATTAAGCTGTGAGTTCTACAACTTTCCCTATTTTTCCAAAACATTCTACGATATTTCATTAGGCCAGATTTCCAGTCCCTTTTCTTACTACGTCGTAGAATATATAGATTTTTTTTATGTATTTTTGTACAAATGTGATTACCCCAACTGTTTGAGAATATGTCTTGACTCGTACAGTTTTAAACATCTGATTGCGTACCTTGTGTCTTTATCACGGACCAAATCAGTAAATACAAGGGCAGATAGTGTATCCCTTGTGAAAATAATTAAATGTAACATTTTCAATACTTTGTATTGTGAAAACTCATTATTTATATAGAACAATGTAGGTGTGTAGTAGTTTTTGTATTTAATACAGTGTCTAGTCTTTTGGTGGTACTTGCTTATATTGATTAACTTATTTATTAGTATTGTATTTCGTGTATAATTCAATCAAGGTGTTCAAAAGTTGAACACTGTTCTCCAATAATGAGTATAGTTATAGTGACTTGCATCAAATTTTAGTTTTTATACTTTATTTCTGTCTATTATTCTATGTAGAAGAACATTTTTTTGAGTGTTTTAACCAAGAAAGTCAAAAACTACCTTTGTCACGTTAGTGAGGAACATTGTATCTGATACCAATTGAGTTAGATACTTGAACAGGGCTGACGGAGTAGAAAATTTTGTTTTAGTACAAAGATTCAGAAACTAGTCATTTCAACTATAACTGTGGTGATACCATAACACTTTGCTTGTGGTTTAACTTGAATTAATCATGAATTGAAACATTTTTCATGTGAAGTGATTAGTTGTGTTAAGTGTGATTAATGAAGCATGGTCAAAACAAGGTTGTGTTATTAAATTATACGGTCTTTATTCATGTGTACGGACTTGCAGTGGTATTTAAGAACTGCTCCAATATTTTTTTGAGGAAATTCAATATTTATTATTTATCTTTAAGTTGACGACCATTAAAAGTTAAGTAATATTTTTTGTCATCAAATATCTTATTATAGCAGATGACAAAACCCGAGTACATTCTCCGAGTTTGTGGATTTTCTGTATTTCCAGTTTAAAACAAATAGTGACTTAAAAGTATTTCATTGGCTGGAGAAGAATCTCCGATTTCACCAAGGAAATTACTGTAGCTTGTTAAGTGAGTCTCCACCAAATTACAGGGATGGGTACGGATAACGGACTTAAAAGTATTTCATTGGCTGGAGAAGAATCTCCGATTTCACCAAGGAAATTACTGTAGCTTGTTAAGTGAGTCTCCACCAAATTACAGGGATGGGTACGGATAACGGACTTAAAAGTATTTCATTGGCTGGAGAATAATCTCCGATTTCACCAAGGAAATTACTGTAGCTTGTTAAGTGAGTCTCCAACAAATTACAGGGATGGGTACGGATAACGGACTTAAAAGTATTTCATTGGCTGGAGAAGAATCTCCGATTTCACCAAGAAAATTACTGTAGCTTGTTACGTGAGTCTCCACCAAATGACGGGGATGGGAACGGATAACGGACTTAAAAGTATTTCATTGGCTGGAGAAGAATCTCCGATTTCACCAAGAAAATTACTGTAGCTTGTTAAGCGAGTCTCCACCAAATTAGAGGGATGGGTACGGATATCGGACTTAAAATAAAAATAGAAATTTATGGAAGTGTTGCAGAAGCATTAACCACATTTTAGATTAATGAACGTTCGGTTTTGTTTATTTACTAAGAAGTATAGAAAATTCTTAATTAATAAAATATTATCAATTTAAGTTTTTCAGAAATCTTTTACTTTATATTTTGGGAATTATGAAAATAGTAACCTAACCTAATGTTTATGAACTATTTAATTGTAATTTTGTGTACTAATTAATTTTATTTCTGAAAACAAATTACAGAAAGTGTTAAAAACTTAACCAAGTTGTTTGGAAACTGACATGTAAAACATAATTAACTGTACAATTATGAATTTATGTTTTGAAACTAAAATGTTGTGTAACAAACTGGAAATAATAACTGAATTTCAGAAACAAAGCTATAAAACCATTTCTTACATTAAAATATTAGGAAACCGTGATTATTTTTCTTCCAACAATGTAAAATATCGTGTAATAACTAGTTAGTTTGAAAATCAGTAACAGTTTTTACAAATTAGTCTAAAGAATAAGTACTGCTACAAGAAACTTTTTCTTTAAAATCAATTTAATTAGGTCCAAAGTAAAACCTGGAGCAGGCATTTCAATTTTACCATATTTAATGACATCCCAGAGTTTAAGTCCCGATTACAATTAAAGAGTTGTAACTTAGGTTTCTTTCTTCAATTGTAGGTTAATAGTCTCTTTTTTCTGGCTATGATATTGATTTACAAAAAATATCATAATTACAGGAGTAAAATAGGTATTATTGGTAGTTTTTACGCAATTTTTTAGAGTTTAAATACAGTTTGGTAAACATTTCTCAGACGAGACATTTTTTTATGTATAGCTATTACTTAACTTTTGGATTTTTATTTTTTGATCAGTGGTATGTTTTCGATTCTTGTTGTATAATAAATCTGATATTATAGTGTCGCCCATGACAAAAAAATCTGAAACTATACATGTTGGTATTATTCTCCCAAAATGTTTTAAAGGTCACTGGTGTTCCAAGAGTTTATTAGACAGTTCAAGTTGATTAAAACTTAAATGGTAAGGCT
Organism: Limulus polyphemus; assembly: GCF_000517525.1. Classification (NCBI taxonomy): domain Eukaryota; kingdom Metazoa; phylum Arthropoda; class Merostomata; order Xiphosura; family Limulidae; genus Limulus; species Limulus polyphemus. Next base: position 14,193 of record NW_013672328.1, read on the forward strand.
ATTTTTATACAAGGGTATCAGAATTTATTTTCAGGTTATTAAAATTAAAAGTGCACAAGTAAAGTTTTAGTAAACCTAAAGAAACAAAGATTTATACACATACAAAAGTGATTATTATGTATAACCTTTTAAAACCTGCAGGTTATTCTGTAGTTATTATGTTTTAATGGGTGTCTTAGTAAAGTAAGACTAAAATTAAACAACGCAAGAGTGAAAACTTGTTTCTTTTGAAAAAACGTTCACTAAAATGAGAGAGAATCTGGGAATTGTTTAATTTATTTCATTCACTTGAGAAGCTGACAATTAGTTAACACAATGGACGTAAATTTCACAAAGAATTCAAATTTTAAAATGACTTTAGAACAAATCAAGTAATACTACAGTTTTTAATTATAACATTTTGTTCTTTCCTTTGTTAATAAGAAATACCTGTTTTCTAGCGGGATTTTTAAAGCTACTTAATCCAATTACACATGTAATATGAGAAAATTAGGCTAGAAAAAATTAAACTGATTATATTTAAGAGTAAACATTATCAACAATTATTTCAGATTGTTTTATCTTTGCGAATAGTAAAATAAGGAATGTAGATGTATATTTATTTATTTATCAGAAACTTGTATTTTTATGGAATTTTTGTCTTTAAACTGATTTAATTACAAGCTCAAATACAAAAAAGTAATACACTTAGAATGGAAACTTCTTAAAATAAAATCTATTTTAGATTAATATACAACAAAGTTTGTTATACCACTTGTATCGCAACAGTTGTTTAAGAAAACAATAATTACTCTTTACGTAGCAGTATCTTTCTTAATGATCGATCTCTTCATGTATGTTATGGGCTATATCGTATCCTATAGCATGCTTGTTTTATCAACATACAGAAACAATTACTTTTAGTTTAATTTGGAGGTGTAATATATCACTGTTGTTTCTCATCATTTGAGGATTTCTGTGTTAGTAGTACCACTAACTGGCAATAGAGTAAAGGAGATAAAGACAGAATAACGTGTCTTATTTATGGCTTACATCCAACAGCTGCAGCTGGGAGTGAAAGGAAACTATGCAATCAAAAAAATATTAGAATGAAACCAAAAATAAATTATCTCACACACTAGTTATACAAGAAGTTTCAACGGATACCTTATGGTCAAGCCAACTTGACAAGTTCTGGTATTGGCAAAAAGCCTCATTGGCAGCAGCAAAGTGAACTGTAGAGGGTTTTGATTATGGCTCATCGGTCTGGCTTGTTATCGTACAACTTCACCACATATATATATATATTATTATAACTTGTACACATTTCAGCAACTGTTAAAAAACCCAAAATTCTGCATCAGCTCAAATACAGCAACATGACCTTACGTTCATTTTGTTCATGAACTATAAAACTGAATTTACTTTCATTTTGTTCATGAACTATAAAACTGAATTTACTTTCATTTTGTTCATGAACTATAAAACTGAATTTACTTTCATTTTGTTCATGAACTATAAAACTGAATTTACGTTCATTTTGTCCATGAACTATAAAACTGAATTTACTTTCAACTTATTTCAGCACATTTTCTTCAGTATAACTCGGTGATGATTCTCAGGTGAATTAGAAACTAAGTTGAGATGTACTATCTTTGGCCTCCGTAGTAAAGTTTTTAAACTATTGCATTCATATTAAAAGTGTTAAAATATAACATTTGCAATATGATCCCGACTTGTTTCCCAAAAAACCTACTATTGATAAACAAAATGGATAATACAGGCCACTGAGCTTAGGAATTTGGTTTTATTCAATTCATTAAATGTTGTCTATTTCTGTGTGACTTGGATGAAAGTTAGTCATTCTGTAGTTATTTTGCAGTTCAAGAAAATCATAGGAGTGGTGACCTTTTAACTGTGCTTTCTTAAACTTTCTAGGTTCCACATTCTGCTACTGACCACTCAAGTCTCAATCATTGAAATGTTATTGAGATTTCTTTCCCTGTACCTACATTCTCTGCATCTGTCTGGGGAGGTTTGTTACTGATAACCCCTAGGGTAAATGTCCAAGTTGGAGTCCCTGTACCTAAATTCTCTGTTGCATCTGTCTGGGGAGGTTTTTTGCTGATAACCCCTAGGGTAAATGTCCAAGTTGGAGTCCCTCCAGGGACTCCAACTTGGACATTTACCCTAGGGGTTATCAGTAACAAACCTCCCCAGACAGATGCAACAGAGAATGTAGGTACAGTACCAACATTCTCTAATACAAAAGCTTTAATTCTTACGAGTGAAAGAATATAATGTTAAACTTATTATATCAGTTATATCCAGTGTCAATGAGGCCTTTCGCCTAATACCAGGACTCATGAGGGAGGCTGGGATATTACCCACATGGTAGAGTTGGTCGAGGAGACTTATTATATCAGTTTTATCCAGTGTCAATGAGGCCTTTCGCCTAATACCAGGACTCATGAGGGAGGCTGGGATATTACCCACATGGTAGAGTTGGTCGAGGAGACTTATTATATCAGTTATATCCAGTGTCAATGAGGCCTTTCGCCTAATACCAGGACTCATGAGGGAGGCTGGGATATTACCCATGGTAGAGGAGACTTATTATATCATTAATCATTTGAGCAACAACTATTTTGGTGTAAACTATATTAAGTTAGTGAATTGTAATTTTAATCAATTTAAGTCATTCAAAATGACAATTATGTTTATAATTTTTTACTTACCTCAAATTATTTATTTAATACCAAAGATATGTATCAGTTATTTAGTGACTTAAAGTCCTACAGATCAGCCCATGATTCAGTGCAAGTCAATTCTTTTATAGTTGTATGAATACTTTAAAATATATAAATGTGTGTGTTTGTAAGGATAAAACTAGTAAGTTAAAGCTTGAAAATTGTACAGCACAATTAAGATTTTACAAAATAACCAAAAATGCTATGATATATATATATATATCTGTGTGTGTTTATATGTATTATTCAATAAATGTTTTGATATGAAATTCATCATGTCCGTGTTAAATATTTCATGTAAACTCCGTGAGTGAAACTATCCTGTAACTCCTTCAATTTTTAAAAATAAATACCAGCAATGGAGATCAAAACAAGGTACACATCTGTAACACAGTTTGTTACATCTATAAATCACAAAGAAGTTTCAAGGTTTTACATATTTCTATTTACAAGCTGTAATCTGAATAATGAAGATTTGTTCCACTCTACTGGTAGCCCATTTAGTTGATATGTTTCTACTGGTAGCCCATTTAGTTGATATGTTCTAGCTACATGAAGTGTAATTCTTAAGTAACCTTACAAGACTTGAGTATCTTTAATTAAAGACTATTATCTCAGCTATCCTGCACACAGGTACTTTGCTTTCCAAAATATCACCAATTTATCAATTTTGACCATCAGGAACAAATATAGCTATTTCAGTGGCTGGTTCTTGAGAGGCTTGCTGCTGTCGACCTTTGCGTTTAGCTTCCAATAACCGTTTCCTGGCTTCTTCCCTTGCTTGTGTTGCTGTAATAGCTCTTGCTGAGCGTTGTGGACTTGCTGGAGTCGATTTTGATACACCAAGATACACGGGTCGTCTAGAACAAGATTTAGGGGTAGCAACCTAGTGGTTGATAACAAAAAAATATATTTAAAAAAAAAGCATTAACTACAAATCTAATTACTAATCAGTTATGTTTTTCTATTTTATTTCCTCACTACCAATTTTCATGTAATAAAATATTTTTAAGTTGTTACTACTGAAAAAATAATACTTCAACAAAGCAAACTTCTTATGGATGAAAGAGGGATAGCAAAGATATTGCATCAAATCAGTGAGATTATTTGTAAGTAAACTACGTAACAGGAAATAAAGAATTAAAATTATCGCATAATCTGAACACGAGAGTGAGTTAACAAAATTATTTTGTGTAAATGAGATAGTATAAAGTTTTGGTAAGAACCAATTACAGATTTAAAAAACAATTTGGATTTGTGAGAATGGGCCATAATCAGAAAATAATTTGTAGGAATTGTTCCATAAGGAATACAGCCAAACTACCAACTAGTCAGGGAAACATGTGTTTCACTGTTCCATAAGGAACACAGACAAACTACCAACTAGTCTGGGAAACACGTGTATCACTGTTCCATAAGTAACACAGCCAAACTACCAACTAGTCTGGGAAACACCTGTATCACTGTTCCATAAGTATCACAGCCAAACTACCAACTAGTCTGGGAAACACCTGTATCACTGTTCCATAAGTATCACAGCCAAACTACCAACTAGTCTGGGAAACACATGTATCACTGTTCCATAAGGAACACAGCCAAACTACCAACTAGTCTGGGAAACACGTGTATCACTGTT
>NW_013672328.1:19491-24312 GCF_000517525.1 Limulus polyphemus
TAGTAGGTGTGTGGTGTTCACTTCTCTACAGATTAATGTACTACAAGATCCTTCTTCTGAATGCTAACCTTTGGAAGCTCTACTTCTACCCAATTATTAGCACAAAGTTTCTTTAAATTAGTAAAGGTATCCAATACATCATCCACTTGCAGCATCATCATGTCCCAAAATCCACTTAGGTCAGAATCTTTAGTGGGGAAAGGTTCTGAAACATCCTGGTTCTGTAAATAAGTTAAAAATTACCGAAATTAACCCAGAACTTAAACATATCCTATGTTACTTTGTTCAGTATAAACAAGTTAATTCTAATAAAAAAAATGCTACAAACAGATCTAACCCTTATTACACAAGAACAAGCATCCATAACTAAAAACATCAGTAACTCCTACATCCACTCATTCAGCAGTATAACGATAAAAATAAGCCAAATATCTTTCTCAAAGGAGATAAAAAACTGACTCAATTAACAAATACCTTAACATTTATTTTCTAAACAATAACTTGATATATCTTTTGACAAAAAAAGTTGGAAATGCTAAGTTTAAAAGTTTTAGTTAATTTCATCTGTTTTAACTTACTAGATTCTTCTCGCATAATTCTCTGAACTGTTCAAACTTCTGCGAGAGCAGGAGATTCGCTTTTCCCACAGCTACACGAATCTTGCCTGCTCCCTCTTCTGGAACACCGTCCCCTTTCAGTTGTTTCTCTGCTTCAGTTATGCAGGACAGAATCTGCTCTTTTATTTTCTCCATATTAACAAGGAACCACTCGCCATCTATCTTCTCCTGCTCTAACGTTAAGCCTACAAATACGAACGTGTGATAATCTTAAATACTTCAAATACTGTACAAAGGATGCTGCTTATTTTCATTCTAAGACTGTAAAACGTTTTAAACTTCAAGTCAATAATCACTTAAAAGAACAGACATTGTGCGTTTCTCAGTCGATTTGATGTTTTTTTCAAACAACATATAAAAGTATTTTAAATACAAAGTAAAACGTTTAGTGGATTTGTTTCTGGTCTTAGCAGTTTTAAAAGGGAAATAAAATGTATCTTATTGTCATTTATTTAAATGTTAACATCTATATTTACCACTACGTCATACTACGTCAATACAACCAATGCTCGCTACAAGTAGAGATTTCTAATGATGACAATCCATAGTTGTTAATATACCTAAAAACTGACACTTGCATGGCTTTTTCTGTTCTTAACTTCAAATCTGTAATAATAATTGTCTTAACTGACAATAAATTAGTTACAGTCAGCACTTAAATAAAGGATGCATGGACTCAGTGTAGTTAGAAAAATTACCACCGGCATTTCAAAACAAGTTCATGTAGAAGAATTGATATTTAAAATTAGCTCAAGATTAGACAAAAAGATGCCTTCTGTTTTACATTTATTATTCTTCAAGTCTACAGTTGTTTTTTTTTACTCAAAGACACTACAGTACAGATTAGGTTTAGTATAACAACAGAAATAGTAAAATTATATTTTTAAGCCTACAGAAAACAAAACTATTTATGGTTTAAATTAAGTCACCTTCCACATGTCCATTATGCTTCGGAACAGTTGAGCGCTGAGAATCTATATGTTCTCCTTGAAGATTGGTACCAGGCTGAGGACACACACATTCTGTAACCGATAAATCACCATCACTGATATGTACATCCTGTGATATATATTTTTTCTGAGCTTTGGGTGAAGAATGTACAGGAATAATTGCTACTGATGGTGGCAACAAAGACCTGTCCATGGTTGCTAGTTGTTCTTTAAAGTCTTTGGTTAAGTATCGAAACACTGGAAGACTTTCTGAAAAATAAAAGAAATATAATCATAGCTTTCAACACCAGTTTCTACATTATTTTGAGTTACAGTTCTTGTTATTCTAATATTTTATCAACACTGGCAGAATTTGGTTGTGGACACTATGATTAGCAAAACTGTGCATTATACCATTCCTGCGATTATCCAATGAATTACCGAAGAATAACAAGGAAAAATAGAATGAACAGTATCCATTGCCAATTCCATTCAAAATTACCAGTTTTCCTTATCTGAATCCAAGTGACACTAGTAGAGTCATGAATCCAAGTGACACTAGTATAGTCATGAATCCAAGTGACACTAGTATAGTCATGAATCAAAGTGACACTAGTATAGTCATGAATCCAAGTGACACTAATATAGTCATGAATCCAAGTGACACTAATATAGTCATGAATCCAAGTGACACTAATATAGTCATGAATCCAAGTGACACTAATATAGTCATGAATCCAAGTGACACTAATATAGTTATGACTAACAAATACTGTCATCCTTTATTACATAAAATTTCTTAGGAAAAATAAAACTCCATTTTATTCATTCATTCACACCTGCCAAGATAATGGATTCATCCTAAAATTCAACATAGTCAACTGATCTTGGGACTACAACCAATCGTGAGACTCCACCATCTGAAATCTTTCGAACAGTATAGATCCATTGAAAAGTTGTGTACAAATGTAAGATACCTTACAAATTAACCTAAAAATAAACATTATGCTTTGTTTTTTTTAATGCATCACTCACTTGATTGAGCTGTAACTGTCCGAGGAAGAATAGACAGACTTCTTGGGTTTGTCCATGCATCATTTCTTTTTTCTTTTTTTGATGTTCTCCGAAATTCACCTTTCTCTCGATTTTCCTCCCGTTCCTGAGAAGCTATATTTTTATCTATTGTTTCAAGTCTTTGCCGAACTAGTGACCTAGAAGATAAATGACCATTCACACTGCTTGCACTAGAAGACGATGTCTCACCTATTTTTATCACGATATCACCTGCTGACTTGAAAGATGCTTGGGTGCTTATGCTGTTTTGCACAATGTACGTCTCCGAAGAAGACAGCAGAGTTTCATACAAAACAACGTTGTTTCTGTGCATGTTAGATTTTTTTTTTGTCAGAGCCACACAATTTTCTCTGAAGGCTCAGCTCAACATTCCCTACGTGAACTGCTATTACACACGTACGTTGGTGGATGTGGAACAGAACCACGTACTATTGGCTGACGGTGCTATCTTCAGTACTGAAAGAAATAAAACTTAAGTATGTATACTTCTTCCTAAATTCGATGTTCAAACAGCATCTAACACTAATAAACTATCATATATATAGATGTTGTTTTATGGAAGTTTCATTAAAGTACTAACAACTCATTTCTCAGGATTTATAGTATAAAAAATTAATTTCTAGCCTACCACATCATACTCCTGGCCCACCACACACAACATAGAGAAGAACAGTGTGTACACCACTGATGTATATCATACTCCTGGCCCACTACCACACAACATAGAGAAGAACAGTGTGTACAGCACTGATGTATATCATACTCCTGGACCACCACCACCACACACAACATAGAGAAGAACAGTGTGTACAGTTGTTAATGAGTGAACGTTAATACATGTATTCACTACTTTGTCACTATGGTTCTTTTCACTACCTGCATAAGCCAAGTTATCAAGCAATTTTCTGTCTCATCGTATACATGTAGGTTAACAAATATATTATTCAGAAACAATGTTCTAACTTTTATTTTTCTATTAAAGTAGTTGTAACAAATTAAACATGTTACAAATAAATACTCACAGCCGTAGAGTGCCGTAAAATAATTTTATCTTCGGATAAAATATATGTACAAGTTTATTTCTTAATACGCTATATACAACACTAACACTCCATGCACTGCACTGTAATACAATACATAAAAAACACTAATTTTATTCTCTAAAAATCATACACACTGCTGTTTTATTTCCTACACTGTTGAGTTCAGTTATTTTTCACACTACATCATGTAAAGTTATATTAGTTTAGGTACACAATTCTTATATTCTAATACGTTATAGAGTCAGTCCTGATTATAAACACTTTATAGTGGTAATTAATATTTTAGTAACACAAGGAATAGATATCTGTACAGAATTTAACCATGAGATTATGATAAAACCATATTATTTATAGTAAATGCTGTGAACAGTTAAAATTTCAAGACAATTAAAAGTATTATAAAACAAAAAACACCAGCTTTTAGGTGTACATATTAAATTCTTCTTTTGTGGAATTCTTATTTTTAAATAACCTTATCACTAACACTTTTCAGATTTGTTAAAAGTGAATATTTTACATATTGTTTACATAACCTACAATCTTCATCAGCGAGATTGCACAGAGCTATAAAGGTGAGAAATAAACATAGTATTATATATAAAACCTCTTCATCTGAATGCCTCCCGACTTCTCCATCTTCTTTATTCATCATAGCTGCCATGATTTGAAGACTAATCAGAGTACACTATGGCCATCATCAGGCCAGCTGTCCCTGAAGTTTCCACATCCATCTGGTTAAATATTGTTTTCATTCAAGAAGTCTGTAGAAAACTTTTGTTCTTCAGCTTAAAGCTATAGAAAATCAAAAATGATAAAGTTTTAATTTACCTGAAGTTTAGTTCTTCATTCGACTATTCTTTCTAATCAAATCAGAACAACTCAAAGAAGCAAAAGGTAGTTAATTTGATATCAAAAGGTGTGTCAGCTTCCACTACCTACACACACCAACTCAAAGCCACCCACTCATCAGATTAACAGAACACCATTACATGGAAACCTACATTTACTTTAGTGTGTCAAAGTTTAAAAGGAAAACACCCCTGTTTTGAATATATAAAAAACGATTATCTAGATTGAATAAATAAATCTGTTGATAATAGATGCAGATAAATACAGATGATAAATTTTGAGACTTTTTTTATGTAGGGTTTATATACA
>NW_013672328.1:25300-29784 GCF_000517525.1 Limulus polyphemus
ACTTTAGGTCATGGTATTAATGTCTACAACTCGTTACAGTCGATTTGTCCACATATCTCCTGGTTTCTACCTAATAGCCCTTTTTTGATAACGTCCGTAAGAAAACTCACATTGTCGTAGTCTGAGCAGTCTCTAACATCAGTCTTGAACTTGATGGAGCCCTCTATCATTGTGCGTGGTGATTCAGCTAAAGAACGAGGTAAATTTAAACTGACCTGAACTATCATCCTCTTTCTCATGTCTAATGCATTTCTAGATAGACTTAAAATATTTAAATTCATAATAATTTGATAATTTTAGAAAGCTAAATGTAAGCAATACAGCTCCCATGTTATATTTTAAACACTCGTGAGACTACAAACTTTCAAAAATAAATATGAATATATAAATATAATGAATAATACAACTAGTACTGAAAGAAATTCTCTGAATTTTCAGATAAGATGCTGTATGAAGCTACAATAAACACCTACAAAAAGGAGGATTTACAGACACAAAAAGACTGAACACCCTATCAGCTTTATTTGATGATTTATTTTTATAGCTGAGTTGCTACAAGTGTCACTTTTTAAAGGACTGTCACTTCTTGTTTTATTGTGTTTCACAATTGCTTTAAAACTTGAATAAACTTAAGCTGTGAGATAGCGGTTTCTATTTTTTTTTAATGATTATGGTTGTGTTTATCGTTCATTTATTATTTCATTCTATCGTTTAGTTTATCTATCGATTTTTAGTTGCATTAAAATGATAACTCATCTTATAGCTCATCATTTGTATTTTGTGCAAATATGTATGTATGATGAAACTGACACCAGCTTCCCTAGCGGTGATGTAAAGATACTCTTAACAAAGCAGAAGATTATGTAAATTTATGATCACATGAGGTGTACTCTCATGACTACTCAGTGAATAAATACCTTGCCAGAAGCTTCACTAAGAGAAAGAATCACAGGTAGTTAGTGAACGATACAGTTAATGAATTATTGCTGTTTATCACTCAATATTGTGATTAATATTGAAAGGTATTTTTGGAATACCGTGTTTGCTGTAGTTTTTGGAATTAGGTTTTTTCTTTCAGGTTCTTTTTCCTGATTCCATTATTTGAAATACTATTGATATTTATGATATTTTGTTCATTAACATTAGTGCCAAGTCCTGGCCAGACATGTGTTTATTAACTATGTGTTTTGGTAAGTGTTTAATGTATTTCTAATTATTGTTATTGTTGAATAAGTTGGTTTTTTTTGTTGTTGAACCCTGATTATAGCAGCATGTTCATTTCAGACCATTACAAAGCCTAAAACATGCAAGACACTATAGAAAGTAGCACAACAAGTTAGGAAATAATTTAAACAAGATTCTTATCAACATTATCTCAACTTGCTAAACTTAAGTTAACGAATATAAAATGAAGCTAACTTGCAATAAAAGAAACTTTAAATAAAAACATGGTAAACAACAAAAGAATACTAACACTTCCATTTGCGAATGTTTAAGAATTTAAAAAAGAATAATATTTCATTTCAACATTATTATGCAAGAACACTTATTTAAAATTAGTATTTCAAAAATATTAGTGTAGGGCATTGGAAATAATTTTATAAACACACAGAAGATATATCTATCAAGGTTCCTCTGGTAGCTCAGATTAAGCTTGAAAGTTCATACTCTAAAATGCAGGGTTCAATACCTGCAGTGTTCCAGAGATAACATTCAAAACTATACTTACAACTAGGTCATTAACAAGATCTCTACTGGCTACTGGATTGTTGTTTCTCATGTAAAGATTACATCCTCAGTTATATAACATCACTTTCAAAGAGTTTTGGCTTTCTACCTTAACTGCTTTTAGTATCAGCATTGTTAGTTTCATGCATCATTTTTTTTAATAGTTTCCATAAAGCTCTTAAGGAAACATGAAATTTACCCTCAATCTGCCACATGGATTAACTTTAACCAAAAATATTCGTATATTTAAGAAACAGTGAATAAAATTTGTATGAAAACTAAATATTATGGATTGCTTTAGTTTGTTATATGAAAATGAACTATACCAAAGCACAGTCACAAGCTGATAAAGTAAATTGAGTGGCTGTCATCCAAACAATCAGGCAGTGCCACATCAGCATAAATATATAACCAAACCACCAATAAGATTCATCCATGGACACAAAAAACAAAACACTGGAATATCAGACTATTCTATTTGTTTCTCTCCTTTATAAATTTCTTTAACCAGTTTTGTGAATTATTTATAAACGTAAAAGATATGAAATAAATAACCTGCATTTCTATAATAACAAGAGAGAGTGTAACTACAATAAGATTGTAATTTAAAAAGGAAAGTAGATTGGATAAACTTTAATTATATTTTTTAGGATTTTTAATATACTTAATTAAAAAAAAAAGAAGTGTATTATGTATTTGTACATTTGGAAAATATAAGTATTTAAGTTAAATTATTTATGTTTAGATGAACATTGCTATTTGAATGTTTTTGTTATAAATTCTCAGTAAAATTATATCCTAAAGAGTGACATTTGAAGTCACAAAATTGGTTGAAGAAATTAATAAAGGAGAGAGAAAAAACATAATAGTTTGATATTCCAGTTTTTTATTGCTACACACACATACACACATATATATATATATATATATATATATAATATGTAACTTTATTTATTTGCAAAATACAGTAAGGATCTGAAGCAACCCTAAATATAATAAGTTTACCTAAACAATCCGGTAACCTTTGAATCCTGTAAATCCTCTGAAAATTCCACAGGCCATGCAGAGGATCACATTTCACATACCCTTCTTGAAGTAAGTGAAAGTTTGATGGCATGGAGAATCCACTTTTACACTTGATATTACACCAGAATGTGTTCTGAACGGCTCGACACTGGATGTAACCATTAGCTGGTGCACTCAAAGGATCACATCCAAGTCCTGGACACAAAAGTTGAAGCTTCACTTACTATATTTTCATATTAAATCTTTACACTAGTTTATTTAGTTGCATGGTAGACATTAATACCATGACCTAAAGTGTAGAATAACTGAAACCACCAGAACATAAGAAGATAAACCAGTTAAACCAACACTTGAAACTAAGTGGATGTTTCAGGTTAGAAGATAAATTTGGTTAGATTTCTGTAAACCTAACAATACTATGATAAAATATATGTAGTATCAACAAATCGAGGAACGTATTAACTTATAATTGCAATTCCTATGATTAAAATGCTTTTATTAAAAACTAACAATAAATAATTGTAAATCAACTGTAAAAGACATAAATAGAACAAGTTCTCGATAAATCTACTTTTGATACGACGCAACTTCGCAAATATAAGTCAGGATTAAAAGTGTGAAGTTAAGGATATAGAAGTTGTATATAACTTTACAAATTCTGATTTCTCACACACACACATATATATATATATATATATATATGTGTGTGTATTTTATAGAGAAAGAACAAACGTGTGTGGAAAAACTTGTTTTCTCAGTAGTCAGATGTTTTCAATTAAAAAAATATTAAAGCTTGGGCAAGTTTTTCAACTTCTAAGTTGAAACAAACTACTTTTATTGTTAGGCTGTTTCTCATATTAATCTCCTTTTTCAGTAACTTATTTGACTCACTCATTATCACAGTACTTATTCTGATTGGTCAAAATGCCATTTCTCTGATATTCCAGGTGCTAGCACTCATTCTGATTGGTCAGAATACCATTTCTTCTCTGATATTCCAGGTGCTAGCACTCATTCCGATAGGGTCAGAATACCATTTTTCTCTGATATTCCAGGTGCTAGCACTCATTACGATTGGTCAGAATATCATTTCTTCTCTGATATTCCAGGTGCTAGCACTCATTCCGATTGGTCAGAATATCATTTCTTCTCTGATATTCCAGGTGCTAGCACTCATTCCGATTGGTCAGAATACCATTTCTTCTCTGATATTCCAGGTGCTAATGATAGATGAGAATTTCATGCTTTATTTCTGAAAGACATATTAAATTGTGTGATTGTATAAGCCTCAAAAGTTTGGAGTTATTCATTTCCAATAATAAATATACAGAGTCCTTAATCACAAATACATTAAATATTACTGTAAAAAAAAGGACTTGATCATGGTTGACAAAATATTGTAAAACTTGAGGAATAGAATGTATTTGATGAACATGAGAAATACAGACTATATGAAATACTTCTTCTATGTCTTGGGGTTGGTTGGCTGAGGGTTATCATTTACTTGAACACCTTTCTGTCTAATGGTGTAAAGATAAGGGGTGTTTCAAAATAAATCAACTTTTTTCCCCGAGAGCATAACAAAGTAAAGTAAGATTGTTAATTCAATCAAAAAAAGTAATTCCAAGTATCAATATCGTTCGATTGGGCCACCATTGTTTTCAATCACGAGTTTTAATCGATTTGCAAAAGATTTCATCAGTGCAACAAACATGTCTGTTTTTTGTGGC
>NW_013672328.1:30554-37051 GCF_000517525.1 Limulus polyphemus
CACATTAATACCATGACCCAAAGTGTAGAATATTGTAGACATTAATACCATGACCTAAAGTGTAGAATATTGTAGACATTAATACCATGACCCAAAGTGTAGAATATTGTAGACATTAATACCATGACCTAAAGTGTAGAATATTGTACACATTAATACCATGACCCAAAGTGTAGAATATTGTACACATTAATACCATGACCCAAAGTGTAGAATATTGTAGACATTAATACTGTTTACTCAAATGTAAGCTATGACAGCACTGATATCATTTACACAGAAAATATTCATTTAAATATACAACATGTCAGTAATTGACATCATTTTACCAAACAGTGTTAATTTAAATTTATGATATTTCAGTTATTCATACCATATTTCCAAAATATATTCACATACATCTTAGAAGGTCATGTCACAGAGAAATGTCAAACTGAATCTGTTAGCAATACAGTGTCTTATGCTGGCAATAAATATGCTTTAAACTTCTGTCTTGCATGGAGAATCTTAAGAAGAATTTTACAAAATGAGCACATACGTATTGCACTGTCACTTTGCTCAAGATCCTTGACCTCTATTTTATATGTACAGGAAGTAGAAGTTTGTAGCTCCGGATCTGTAGCTCGACAGAAATTCTCGTGGATGCCATAACTATTGATAATAGTCAAGGAACAGTTCACCACAGCAGCATCTCCCTGAGCTCTTACGAAGGTTGGAGGATCTAATGTTATTGAACTTGGGTCATTTGTCTCAAATATCTCATCGTTGCATGTACCTTTCTTTGGATACGGCACAATTTTTTCTGCAGAAAAATATTATCTTTAAGTAGTCTTTCTTTTGCATATAAAATGTTTTTTTTTAAAAAGATATAAATTCAAACTTGAAACTAAACAAAGTCTGAAACACATGGATAAGACAGTCCATCTTATGAGGAATCAATATTATTAAACAATATAACCTACAAATTGTATAAAGTTTTAAATAAATATACCTTCTGCGGCAAAGTCAAATAATTCACATTCCCTTTTTGAAGACAGTAATTAGTATTAAGAAAGAATTCATTGCTGTGATTGGCTGAGAGCACATCACATGAAATGAAACATTTTTTTAATGTTGACTTGAAAACTATGAAATCACCTGAATATTGTCTGGCTGTCAAGGCCGTTTCCCTATATGTGTGATGTCATAGAAGAACTTTGCAGACAACAATTTTTGAAGCACAATGATGAAAACATGCAAATTCATTCAGCCCTAATTATAAAAAAGTTGCTCAAAACTGTAAAATGACTGTGAACATATCTGATGGTGTACGATTTCAGTTACTCAGATATGAAGAGCTGTAGATGACAGTTTTTTGCAGCACAGTAAAAAGACATATAATTTGTTGCCCTAATAGTCAATAAATAATTGTTCAACGTGCATATGTAAGAAATGGCAATGCCATCCAGTATTTACACACATTTACATGAGTAAACTGAAAGTGGCATCTATACATTAATCAATGTAGAATCGAATACTTTGAGGAATTAATTATTCTACAATGTGTCTCAAATGGATGACAATGACATTTATAATATGAAATTGTTGCCATACAATTTACCACAAGTTAATTGATATCAATAAAGAATTATAAAACATGTGCCATACAATTTATCAATAACAAGTTAACATAACATAATATTAAAGAACATCAAGGGACCTATTGGTCCATCTAGGCTGTCCCATCCTTTAAACTAAAAATTATAAAACAAATCTTTAAAGTCAGCCTTTATCATTCACATAGTTACCAAGTTTTCTCTTAAACTCATTTAAATTTACTACCTCCACAACATCCAAATGCAACCCATTCCAAAGGCCAACCATGCTCCTAGGAAAAGAAAATTGTCTTAGCTGAAGATGACTCCTACCCTGCCAAAATTCATGTTTGTGTCCCATAGTCCTACTATTCTCACTGTTAAGTATGAAAAAAGATGATGCATCAACACTATCAATTTCCTTTACAATCTTAAACACCTCTATCAGATCCCCTCTGACTCTTCTTTTTTTTCAAGAGAAAATAATTCCAGAGATCCTAACCTCTCCTCATAAAACAAATTTTACATCATAATAATTCAATGTCCTCCCTAACATAAGGAGCCCAAGATTGAACACAATACTCCAAAAGTGGGCTAACCAGTGACCTATAGAATGAAATTATGACCACTTTAGACTTGTATTCAATATCTCTGTAGATACAACCTAAAATCCTACTTGTCCTACCACTAGCAACAATGCACATTTTGGATGGCTTTAGAGACTGATCAACCATTACACCAAGATCCCTTTTTTTCTTAACACTGTTATAGTTATTCCCATCAAAATTATACTTATAATTCAAATTATGATAACCCACATACGTTATCTTGCATTTATTATAATTAAAACCCATCTGCCATTTATTTGGTCAACTCACTAAATTATCTAAATCCTTTTGTAAATCAGCAGCATCCTTTTCACATCTAGCAAAACCCAAAACCTCAATATCATCTGCAAATTTAAGTAATTTATTGACTATTCTTCTATTTAATTAGCTAAATTATCTCCCACATCTATAGAGATGACTTTTCAAGTCTTTTATGTGGCACCTTGTCAAATGCTTTCTGAAAATCCAGATGGACCAAATCTACACTCGTACATAAGCAGTAATCTTTTCAAAGAATATTAAAAGATTTGTATGGTAAATCATCTTTCATCAGACTTTCCAAAATTTTTCCCACAACTGATGTAAGACTAATGGATCTATAATTATTGGGACAATTTCTATCACCTCCCTTGAAAAGAAGAGTAACACTAGCTAACTTCCAATCTTCTCATATACGCCCACTATTCAAGGATTTACAAAAAATAGCAGCAACTGGCTCGCATATCCAATCCTTAACCTCTTTCAAAACCCTTGAGGAAATATTATTTGACCCAGAAGCCTTATCATTCTTTAAACTTCCCAACGTTTTCTGAACAAGCTCAGAATTAATGTGATCATCTTGTTTGATTTTGTTTCCATCTATGGACTGTTCAACATGAGGAATATTGTTTAAATTTTCATTAGTAAAAACTGAAGAAAAAGCAGAAGTTAATAACCCAGTAATCTCATAATCATCGGGTACAAGCCTTCTTTTATTATCCCTACATACACAACAAGAACTACATCATTGCTGATCATTTTATTATAACTCTATCGGTTGTATCCTCTACCCGTGTCCCTAATTGATATCGATATAGAACAATATAGCTGGTGCCATACAATTTATCACAAGTTAATTATTTTGACACTATTCAAAGTATTTAATATTTTTTTCAATTAATCGAGATTGAAGGAGTTTCATATATATATATATATATATGAAAACAAGAGCACATCATATATTTTGAAAGGCTTACTTTTACATTCTGGGAGACTTGTAATATTCCACTGCAGTAGATCAAGACAGACTCTTGTACGGAGGTTTGATTGGCTTTTAGGTATGACATAGTCTGACAGACAACTGTAATAACAGGTAGTTCCTATGGGATACTCGTCAGATTCTGTAATATTGCACTCTACATATCCATATTCAGGTTGTGGTGGAGGGTCACATGTAGGGACTGAAATTTATTTGTAATGATACACATTTAATTATCATTAATGAACAATTCTTTTCTGAATTAAGGTATTTTCAGTTATATCACCAACGTTTTTAATAAAAAACAAACCTCTTTAATCAATGAAGACTCTAGATTAAGAAATCAACAAATATTTTTCCAGTTTTGGTGCCTATATATTTCATTTTATACTTTCAGTACATAGACTAATAAGAATATTACTAATACTTTTGTTGCTAAGCAACATCAGATAAAAGCCATTGTTGGAATGCATTGTTACCAAAACACACTGGCTTTTCTTTATATTAGAAGTTGTTAATCTAATTGATATACTACAAGGTATACTATGGGGCGTGCATCCACCTGGATAAGATAAGTAATAATACCCAGGTGCACACCCTCAGGGTCCACCTAGTAAGGGTGCAAAATTTCAGGTTTCTAGGTTCTTTCTCTTGGAGCTATGGTGGTCACACACACACACTACCCTTTTATTTTATTTTTTTTGTTTCCCATAGTCCTTTTATTATTGTAGATATATACATTTTAGAAGAAAAAAGTTTTAAGCTTTCTTAACCATGTTTCATCAACCACAAAACCATCTTTCACAGTAGTTTTAATCCACTGATGCTTGTGTCAACATAAGTCCATATATTAGAAAATCAAATTAAAATGAGGATAAAAGAGAAACACCTTTGACAATTAGTTTGTTCCAGAACATGATATAATGAATATCAAACACAAGAAAAACAAACACTGTATACCTTTAACACTTATATTGTAAATACAAATATCACCAGTCATTAATTCTGGGTCAAAAGCATGACAAAAATTCCAATGTTCCCCTGGCTCCAGTAGTCCTTCCAGGCTGCAGATCACATCTAACTCTCTGCCATCACCTGCTACAAACCTGGGTTTTGTTACCTTAACTACGCCATTCTTTGCCACCACTGTTTGGTTGATACAGTTTACAGGCTTTGGTGGGTCCAACTCTATATGATAAAAATATATATATTCATACATGGCTTTAACTGTGATTCAAACAGGTGACTTCACAGATACATTTACTCTCAGCAACATTAAAACCATCTTTTTTTTGTTGAACACATATTTTCATGTAAATACTTTTAATGACACTTTGATTAATAAATGAACTCACATTTTGACCTTTATATGTTTATTGTTACTTATTGGATGTGTATGTAGGAAGGGGCTTGCACAAAGAGGGATAAGCAGGGGTTTGGACCCCTCAATACCTCTACGTGTATGGACTCGGTAACTGTGGTGAGTGTGATGCTACATATTTCTGAGCATACGATGTATGTGTGTTTTGATATAATTTACATAGATAATGAGCGTGTGTTTAAGATGTCCCTCCCTACATACACAGGTGTGACACAGCAGTCAAATTTAAATTCCTGTGCATGCCCCTATACATATAAGATAGTTTCGAAATGAAACAATAACACTTACTCCAGCACTCTGGAAATTTTGTGACATTCCATCTTGAACTAGAAAGACATATTCTTGCCACAATATCTGACTGACTGGCTGGAATGACAAATCCATTCTCACACTTGTAGGTACAAACAGCTCCAGGCGTAAACTCACCAAAAGTTCCAGGAACACAGCTTGGAAATCCATATTCTACAGATGGAAGTTGTTCACATTTTGGTGCTGAAAGTTAAAAAAAGTACATATGGAATTTTTGTAACAGTATCAAACTTCTGTTAATAACCTATGTATTTCAGAATATATTCAATTAATTTTTTGTTGAAAAATAATATTATGACCACAAACACTTAACAGATGTTATCCCAGCAAACATTACATTAAGTAAAATGATCCAAACAAAAATCACAATCCAAGTAAAAATGGGACAGTTTGTAATGATATAAATCAAAATGTAAATTTTATTTTATGAGGAAAATTTAAAAATTCTTTGTTGCTATGCTAAGTTAAATTAGAATTTAATAAATCTGAGTAATAGTTTATCCAGGTAAAAATATTTAGGCTTAATATTTATAAGCAGCGACATCTTCAAGTAACCTACCTATAACCTGAATTCCGTAAGTACATCTTGCACTCGCTTGCAACTCGGAATCAGTACTTTCACATATGTTACTATGGTTTCCAAGCTTCAATGGTTTCATTAAAGTACACTCCACATCCAACTCTTTCCCATTTGCAGCTATAAACCTGGGTTTGTTCACTTCAGCAAATCCATTTTCTGCCACCAGGATTTGATCAGTACAATTTACTGGCTTTGGTGGAACAATTCCTATTACAGCAAGAAAAAAATATAAAAAATTCATGTTGGCAAAGATTATGAAACTTTGATATGTTGGTATATCATAAGTTTTATACCTGCTTTTATTTCTATCATGGGAATTTTTAAATATTTTGTTTAATCTATTTCTATGCAGTTTTTACATAAACTGCATGGTCCAGAAAATTACCAAGTTGTTTCGTTCATGTTCCCTTTGTTGTTCTCAAGCAGATAATATCTACTTTGCCTGTGGGGATACTGCTGAAACTTCATACATTGTGTAAGGTAGGTCATCAACAGCAATGCTCTTCACATGACCGAGTAGATGATATCTAGAGGTTACAGCCTTTGTATGCTACAATAGAATGACCAGTCAAGTGGTGATGCTTGTAGCTTATGGGTAAAATTGAGGCTTCCTGTGTTGAAGAGAGTATCAGTTTTTGTCAGAACAGTTCTACATCTAATTTCAATTGTTTCAGAAAGTTGGTAAATCAAAGGAAAGTCATCTCAAGGGATAATAACAGTTAACTGGTTCAGTGATCCTGTAGAAAGTCGACTGTCCAGTATACATGTCTCTTTGCTTTCCAATGACAAATAAAGAATTATTTTCTAA
>NW_013672328.1:38051-47699 GCF_000517525.1 Limulus polyphemus
TTCGTTTGTTCTACTAACGACAGTATAATATACTTACTTCGTCCGTCGGTGGGGTAGTACTGTCTAGTAAACTTACTATACTATTGTTAGGTAAGGGTAAGGTAGGTCATCAACAGCAATGCTCTTCACATGACCGAGTAGATGATATCTAGAGGTTACAGCCTTTGTATGCTACAATAGAATGACCAGTCAAGTGGTGATGCTTGTAGCTTATGGGTAAAATTGAGGCTTCCTATGTTGAAGAGAGTATCAGTTTTTGTCAGAACAGGTCTACATCTAATTTCAATTGTTTCAGAAAGTTGGTCAATCAAAGGAAAGTCATCTCAAGGGATAATAACAGTTAACTGGTTCAGTGATCCTGTAGAAAGTCGACTGTCCAGTATACATGTCTCTTTGCTTTCCAATGCAAATAAAGATTATTTTTCAATTTACATCCTGTGTCAAATCAGTTTATTTTTTAGCTAAAACTCAGTCATTTAGCTAAATTAAGATTTACTTAATAATGTTCCTGGTCGATCCTCCCATTATAAAGCGAACACATCTAATACTAAAATATTAATGAAACTTTCATTTTTTTCTTAAACACTGCCAGAATAAGTTTCCCGATTGAAAAGATAAAACTGAAAAAAATCAAACCACATTAAATAAAGAACCAATTACTTACTTAAACAGGTGGGTTTATCTGTTATGTTCCACTGTACATTAGAGAGGCATATCCATGTGATTAACTCAGATTGGCTGAGAGGAGTAACATATCCTTCATCACAGTGATAGTTACAAATACTTCCAGGTGTTAGTTCTCCAAACTTTCCAGGAATACAGTTAAATGATCCATGATCTATCTGTGGTGGAGATGTGCAGGCCATCCCTGATGATAATAAACAGTGATCAAGAAAATGTTGGTATTACTGATCTACTGAACATTTTCTCTGTGTGTGTGTGTATAAAAACAAACAAAAATATTTAAATTTAAAACAAAATAACTAAACAGACCTAACAACTAAGTAAAAGTTGGCAATATTAAACTACCAAAATGTTTTATGAGTTATTATGATGAAATCAAAGTTAACATTTTCCTACACTGAAAATATATTTCTGATAGACATTTATCACAACTCACAAACAGCTTTTCTGGACTTTACGGCCCTTTATATGTGCAAATTATTGCTTGCCACTAGCCTTGATACTCCCACTTACCCTCACATCAGACAAATACATGCTATCATGCAAACGATCATACAGCAACCCTCCACCAATAGAAGTGAGACACAACTCCTATCATCACTAGCACCCTCTCTTCCATTCAACCCGTAATCACTTCGAGATTGAGCAGTATATTCAAAACCTACACCGGAAGTGGAGAGGTCAGGTGGGAAATGTGAGAAGAGATAAGCATCTATTGAAAGTACATTTTCAGTGTAGGAAAAAGTTAATTTCTGATACGATAGCTTACCTCTTCTCACAAATAGCTAGAATCGACAGAGTTGGCAAGAGTCTGGTGGGAAGATGATCCACCTTTAGAAAGCACCCAAAGGAAGACCATGGGGTGTGCGAATAAATGGAAAGCAGCACCCCGGTGGGAGACTGCACCACTTCTAAGCCAGGTATATTCTTTGCCCACGTGAAAATGTATCGTAATAAGGGTGGAATCACAGGAAGAACTCCCCACAACATCATTTATGCACATCAAACATAACCATCACCATATCTGCCAGGAAACGACATCTGGGGAATGACAGGAAGGT
Source organism: Limulus polyphemus (assembly GCF_000517525.1). Classification (NCBI taxonomy): domain Eukaryota; kingdom Metazoa; phylum Arthropoda; class Merostomata; order Xiphosura; family Limulidae; genus Limulus; species Limulus polyphemus. The sequence continues at coordinate 39,797 of NW_013672328.1, forward strand.
GGACAGTGAATTGGGGGTGCATCTCCAGTTCATCACTAAGTGCCATTGTTCACATATGAACAGTGATAAAGGGCGAGGTGGATATCAATAGTGAAAATATCTGATCGATGACACCTGCCTGCCAACAGGACGAGGAAGAGGGTCTGTAAGGAGAGATGGAACAGGTGGACAAAAACTCAAACAGAGGAAGGGTAAGGGCATGGAGGACGAACACTGAAGATTCAATCAAGAAGAGAGGCAGGGTGAGGGAGGGTGAATAAAACAAGGGAGAAAGAGCAAGTGAATGGAAGACATGGGCATATAATGTAAAACAAAATATGCCTGAAAAGAACACAACATGGAGAGATCTGGATGATGGAAAGGAAAATTAGGAAGCAGACAAATGGGAAGAGGCCTGTCCAAGCCTGACTGGGGAATCTACTGCTCCAGCCAATGGATGTGGAACATGAGACCAATACCAAGGAAGCTGGGAATTGAGATAAGTGTGGCAAAGACATCCAGAAATGGAACATCCCACTGGAACAGAGCCACCAAAACATCAGTGGGTCCATTGACCACTCTGACCAGAAGGAAGTGAACAAAAGCCCAACAGACAGTGATGAGCTCCAAGAGACTGATATGGAGAGAAAACTCCACTGCCCCAAGACCACTCGAGCATATAGGGAAACACCCCAACCAGAAAGAGAGGCAGCTGGAAAAAAGTGACATTTTGGATGAGGATGAGGAAGAGAAATGCCCACAGTGGTGTTGTTTCTATCCAACCACCAGGTGAAGTCAGTGTGTAAGAAAGGAGGAGGGAAGAGAAGGGTGTCCAAGGGATCCCAAATGAAACTCCACTGGTCTAACAAAATCCATTGAAGGTGATGCACGTGGACACGACCAAGAAGGATGAGAGCTCCCAGAGAAGACAGAACCTCTCATGCAGTGGGAGAAAAAGAAGAGGAGAGGCTGCAAACTAGAAGTAGGGAACTAAACAACACCCCAAGATGAACTAGATATTGCATGGGGATGAGGAAAGACTTCTCCCCATTCACCAACCAACCAGCCTGAGCCACTTTTCTTTGGAGAACCTGTGTATGAAGAGCAGTGTCAGCCTGTGAGGAAAGTAAAACTAGCCAGCCAGCCATGTAATGGTGGAAATGAAGAAGAAGGGCAAACATCCAGACCACCTGAAAAAAACAGGGAGCCAAGGCGAGTCCGAACAGAAAAGCCTGGAACTGAACACCTCCCACCTGATGGACAAGAAGGATAACGTCTGGATGCAGGGGAAATCGGAATGTGTATGTACGCATCCAATACATCAACCATCATCATACGTAGACCAGGAGTGAAACCAATTGAAGGGCTAAGTATGACTCCATGGTGAACTATGGGAGAACCAAGAAGAAGTTCAGAGCTAAAAGATTGATGACATGGTGCCAGTTTCTGGTGTCTCTGGGGATGACAAACATATGGGAATAAAAACCTGAAGGACATGAATCCCCCCCATATGATGGCACCCATGTAAAGTAAGTCCTGAACCACCTCCAAAAGCTGCAGGCTAGAAACAAGACCCCAAGGAGAAAGGAAGGAAACTGGATGCTGGGTCAACAGAGTAAGAGAATCAAACAGAATTACCAAACTCTTTGAGACAAACCTCAGAACCCAAGGGTCTGTGGTGAAGGACCTCCATATGTAGGCAAAGTGGAGAAGCCTGGTCCTTACAGGACCTGAACCCACAATATAGTCATCAAGACCATCTGTTATCCCTAGGATGGTGCCCCAAGAACTTATGGTGAGCCTCAGGAATACAAAAGGTTAGAACCGGTTATGGAGAAGAAGGAGGAAAACGACATATAGGAACAGGTTCAGTAGGGGTTGAAGAAAAAGGAGTCCAAGGAGGAAAAAAAGGTATGCAACAATGCGGACTCAACTCCAGGGTTCAAAAAGTCGGGAATGCCCCCATAAACCTTCTGGCACAGAAAAGGAGCCATGCAAAAATCATACAATGAGAAGGCAACTGCATCCGAGACAAAAGGACATCCTAACTCAACAGGTCTCAACAACAGAGGAGCCATATGTGTGCAAGGAAAGGGCAGAAGAAAAGAAGAATGCCAGAGTGGAAAACCGGAGATTCCTAGCCGAATTCGGGAAAACTGAGGCTGGGAGAAGGAAAACCGAAGTATTGGGGTTCAAACCCCACAAAGGGACAAGCGACCCGAATCGCTGGAAGTCGAAGTAGGGAAACATAGATGCATGTTCGTCCAGAGTATATGGGGTCGCATTGCATATTGATTCCCAAATGGAACTGGTCCCCAAATCAACCCACTTGAACCACAATATCTGGTGAGAGAGGAAACACTAGATACTGTCCCACTGGCCCATAACTGAGAATAGCTGGTGTGGAATTATAGGACACGAGAGACAAGAAAAAATTGTAGCATACCTGATTGATTAAGTTGATATAGGGAGGAAGAGGAGGCCTGGGCACCTCCCCCGAAACGAAACGTGACTGTGAGGCATAGACAGGAGGAAGAAGCAGGCTGCCAAAATCCTCATCCCATATTTAGGCATATCTGCATATGGTAGGTGAGGATAATCATCATGCAACACATGCATACAGGTAGCTAATTCCCTTCGAACCACAGCTGTTACTTCCTGAGCCGATAAAACTTGCCCTGATGTTGTTGAAGAAGCAGTGGTAGTTGCAATGTGGAATTAGGAGATCATGACGAGTAGATTGGACTGGGAAAAGGGAGAATTGAAGGTCCAAAAGCAATTCGAAAAATAGTGAAAACTCGAAAAAATATGGTTTGAAAAACCAGGAAATACTATGAGGTCTTGAATAATATTCGACTGAACTATTCAATGAAAACAATCAGTCGGAATAGCATGAGTGAAAACACGTCATAGCAGTATGACTGCCAATCGAGTAGTGATTATGGGGTGACATGGAAGAGAGGGTGCTAAAGATGATAGGAGTTATGTTGCACTCCTACTGGTAGAAAGTCGGTGCATGATCATTGGCATGATAGCATGCAGATGTATCCAGTGAATACATGTAAGGCTAGTGGCGAGCAAAAAGTTACGCATATATAGGGCAGTATAAGTCAAGAATGGCTATTTGTGAGTGAAGGTTAGATATCATATCAGAAGAATCCATTTCAATTTAAAATGATATAGCTAAACAGACTTTGGTCATACTGATAAATAAATGTTCTTAATTTGTGTATAAAACATGTTATTATTTAAACCCCACTTTAACATTCACCACCAGAGGATTTAAAAAACCATAATCTATTATCTTTACAGAATACTAATACTCAGCATTAATTTCAAGTTCAGTAGTTTTTCACATCCTAATAGACACGATAACTAAAGATATTAATATATTCGTAACTAACAACAGACACAACAACTACAGACGTAGCCAACAAACTTAATCAAGTTAAATGATGATTTCTATGTTCAATGGCAGAAAGTTATACATAATATAAACTACATTCGTTAGGGGAGTATTACCTTTCACTCTTATCTTGTATGTACATTCTACAGTAGTTCCCAAGTCAGGATCAGTAGCTTTACATGTGTTGTTGTACTCCCCAGGCTCCAACTCCCCCTGGATCACACACTCCACATCTAAATCTGTCCCATCTCCAGCAACAAACCTGGGTGTTTTCACTTCAGTAACTCCACCTTCTGCCACTAGGGCTTGGTCAGTACAATTTATAGGTTTGGGAGTAGCTTTTGTACAAAAAATAATATCAAATCACTTTTGAATAAAAATATTTATAATTTCTAAATACAAATAATAAGATATATTTTGTTATTATTTAAGAAAATCTATTCTATTTAAAAACAAAATTGTTATATTCGATGACGAGGAACCCACTTTGAGACTAATAATGGCTGGAGACGGCTTAAATGGGTAATGAAGAAAAACTTTAATATAAGTTTAACATGACAGCAAATGTACAACGTTTCGACAAGGTTTTGTCATCATCAGGTAAAATGACAGGTACAGATGATGACAAAACCTTGTCGAAACGTTGTACATTTGCTGTCATGTTAAACTTATATTAAAGTTTTTCTTCATTACCCATTTAAGCCGTCTCCAGCCATTATTAAAATTGTTATATATTTTCCAGCCGTTATCACACAGTTCATAACATAATATTAGGCCTGGTATGGCCAAGTGGTTAGGGCACTCGACTGGCAATCAGCAGGTTCAAATCCCCGTTCCACCAAACAAACTTGCCCTTTCAGCCGAATTTCAAAACATAATATTTGTTCAAATAATTTCATATAAACGTGATTCTTGTGAACGCTATACCGAAAGAAAACAAACTGGTTAAAAAACTCGACTTCTCCATTTCAGTTTATTATTGTAACATTTAACACTTGGCAATATCTCGGTAGTAGTTACGACATTAGAAGAGTATGGTTTATCTTAACCTATACATCCGGGACTTCCATAAAAGTTCAAGGAGCAGAATTATCACTCACCTTTACATTGAGGATAAACAGTGCTGTTCCAGTAAGGCCCTATACATTGGATAACTGTTTTATTTCTCTGGATTGAAGGAATGGTATACCCACGATAGCAGCGATAGTGACATATAATCCCTCTGGCATACGTTAACTTATTGTTAGCAGAAATGCCACTTTGAGGAGAGCCCGTCGAATATGTTGGACATTCCAGGTGGCCATTGTTGGGGATCGTGGGTTCAGAGCAATGGTTTGCTGAAAGATTTATTTACTTTCTTGCATTTCATTCAAATGTTTACGAAGTAGATCTATTTTCAATCAGTAAAATACCTTAATATTTGTACTAGAATCTGTGTTATGAATAATAAAAAATATTACTAATGTAAAATTGTTTATTCTAAAACAACTTCTGGTTCTCTTATGCTATTGGTTGAAAATAGTTTAAAAACGAGCCAATGAAATATAAATACAGGAGGAATGCTAGTTTCACAAACTTTGGCCCCGGAGAGTGCACTAGTATTATATGAAGAGTAGTTATGTTTTTATTTAATACGTGATTTAGTCAGGTTCTGCATGATATTTGATGAGGTGTAAGTTTGTTATTAAATTTTATATTATCGGAGAGTGCCATAGCACCCTCTATGTAAGAATGACACGGAAGCCCGTGTTAAAATAATACATAAGACATCTGGATTTTCTTCTCTACGGGTCATCAAAAGCTAGATATGACCTTGTATAGTTGCTCTATCTACAGTGTATATGCCGCTTTTCAGCTATCCAGAGCGTCTCAGAGATATGACCTTGTATAGTTGCTCTATCTACAGTGTATATGCCGCTTTTCAGCTATCCAGAGCGTCTCAAAGATATGACCTCGTATAGTTGCTCTATCTACAGTGTATATGCCGCTTTTCAGCTATCCAGAGCGTCTCAGAGATCTGACCTCGTATAGTTGCTCTATCTACAGTGTATATGCCGCTTTTCAGCTATCCAGAGCGTCTCAAAGATATGACCTCGTACAGTTGCTCTATCTACAGTGTATATGCCGCTTTTCAGCTATCCAGAGCGTCTCAAAAATATGACCTTGTATAGTTGCTCTATCTACAGTGTATATGCCGCTTTTCAGCTATCCAGAGCGTCTAAAAGATATGACCTTGTATAGTTGCTCTATCTACAGTGTATATGCCGCTTTTCAGCTATCCAGAGCGTCTCAAAAATATGACCTTGTATAGTTGCTCTATCTACAGTGTATATGCCGCTTTTCAGCTATCCAGAGCGTCTCAAAGATATGATCTCGTATAGTTGCTCTATCTACAGTGTATATGCCGCTTTTCAGCTATCCAAAGCGTCTCAAAGTCGAAAACCGGCGAATAGCCAAAACCTCGCGAGATTTCTTATTTTCATTCATCATATTTCTTAAATAGGTCTAGCGCCTAGCTAATTCTAGTAGTAACTATACTTTTATCATCATTTTATAGAGTAAAACAGTCTTCACAATCTTTGACAACCTATTTTATTATGTTAAGCAAAATTTATAAAGCTTTAGAATGCACTCTGTAACCTAGTAACCCATGTACGCCATCTTATAAAACAGTAAACAAACAAGTATTAGGAAAAAAAAATATCGCTAAATAAAAAATCTATATAGGGCTGGCTACTGAACTTGAAAAAAAGGAACTAAACAAGATAGGGATGGAAGTGGACATATCACATGATCTGGCTAATGATCACATAACAGACTAAGCCGTCTCGACTTTTCATGGAGAGTATAATCCCCATATTACTGGCTTCCCCACTTTGTCTATCGAAAGCTTGGTGTTTGAATAGAATCTCAGCTTTCATCATTATAACTTTCCTTTAGTTAAGTTTAGAATACTACTTTTATGACTATTTTACAATAGAGTCACATTTTACGATTGGAAATTCTGGTTCAATTTATTTTGCTAGTAAGGAAGCCAGTTATTTTGGGATTATATTCTCCATGTAAAGTCGAGACGGCTTAGTCTGCTATGTGATCATTACCCGAATCAAGTGATATGTTCGTTTCTTTCCCCATATTGTTTAATTCCTTTTTTCAAGTTCAGTAGCCAGCCCTACACAGATTTTTTTTATTTAGCGATATTTTTTTCCTGATACTTGAACGAAGTGTAGTCGTATTGAATGATATATAGGAACTGTAAACGTGACTTGGTCTAACATATATTAATATCATGCTATAAACTATTAAATATTCTACCCAAGTAGACAATCTGTGATATATACAATATCACATTAATGCCCCCCCCCCCCAGTGGCACAACGATATGTCTGTGGATTTACAACGCTAGAAACCGAGTTTCGATACCCGTGATGGACAGAGTACGGATAACACACTGTGTAACTCTATGCTTAACTACAAACAAATCACTTTTAATATTCACCATCAAAAACCCTCTTCGGAACTGGTGTCACTCGGTGGAAATTAATGTGACGTGACATCCTGCTCTCTTGCCATCAGGCGCCAGCGTTCTTTGGGATTAGGGTTAACTACTAGTATCAGTTTCACGTTTGTGATTAAGTATTAAGTTAATAGCTAGAGTGACATGAAATATTATAATTGTCAAGGAAGTTAGAAAGATATGTATATTTCAAATCAGACACTCATAAAACAACTGTATAGTGAGTACGCTGTCTATATTTTTTACTTACAAGCACAACTGACACCTTTGTACACTTTCCACTCGGGCCCTCGACACACCATAACGGGTGTATTTGATACTGACCCCGATAATTCATATCCAGGGTTACAAAAGTACCGACAGGTAGCGCCAGTTGGGTACTTTCCATCATGTCTCAGTTTCTCACAGACGGTTTTTCCGTTAATGGGGTCGTTCGGTCTTGAGCAAAGCAGAGGGCCCTCTTGAATTTCTAGGATGTATTAAAAAAACGGATTAGTTGAATTTTAAGTACTCTGATAAACATTAAATATACTAAAAGTAAAACACGTTGTTGTTGTTGTTTTTACTCTTAATATATAGTAGTACAATGTGCCTGAAAAGAGATTAAAACATATTAAGTGCCGAATTTCAAGGAGAAATACATTTTTTTACCAAACCACCCGCAGGTTTTGATCTCGCAGACGACAATGGGATCTATAAAATACGCTGCCACTTAATTTACATAATTATACTTTTTTTTGGACCATCAGAAAGAAGTCCCTGAATCTCTGGTGGTTCTCGTACAACAGATAGGAGACCACCGAATTAGATGGCTGGATGTAAAGACAAAGAAAGAGACAGTCGATATACATGAATAGACAGAGATGGGTAAGTAATAAGACGAAACGACGAAAAGAACTGATATAGGGATGGATAAATTGACTACAGACTGATGAATTACTTTCAAATTGACTTATATAAAACTCTGAGAATTATGTGAAAGCAAGAACATGGGGATTTCG
>NW_013672329.1:0-3158 GCF_000517525.1 Limulus polyphemus
TGTAAGACCAGAGGGAAGGCAGCTACCACCCACCGCCAACTCTTAGGCTACTCTTTTACCAACGAATAGTGGGATTGACCGTCACATTATAACGCCATTACGGCTGAAAAGGCGAGCATGTTTGGTGGGACGGGGCTTGGTACCCGCAAGATTGCGAGTCGAGCGCCTTAACTACTTGGCCATGCCGGGCCGTAAACGTGAACAAGAACATTTTATTTAAAGTGCAGTAGTTGACTGTAGTTATTGGACTAGAACCAAATGTGGTATCGTATTGTTACTTCAGTTCAATCAATTTCAAATTAAAGCAACTTATCTTTATTCTATTAAAACTGCTATCTAAAACCTATCGCTCGTTAGCAGCTGTTCCTGAATTTCATAAGAATGTAATAAGGTAATTTCGTGTTCTTAATAATGTTAGTTATTTTCCTGTCAATAGCATACCTATGAAAGGCTCGAATTCGATGAAAGGTTTATCATTACCAAAAAAATACCACTAATATATATATACTGATGTATCCATCATATAAACATTTTGGTAAATTGGATCTCAGATGCGGTGTATTGTATACAAACATACGATGATAGATATCATTTGCCAAGAGGGCCCGGCATGGCCAGGTGGATAAGGCGCTCGACGACTCGCAATCTGAGGGTCGCGGGTTCGAATCCCCGTCCCACCAAACATGCTCGCCCTTTCAGCCGTGGGGGCGTTATAATGTGACGGTCAATCCCACTATTCGTTGGTAAAAGAGTAGCCCAAGAGTTGGCGGTGGGTGGTGATGACTAGCTGCCTTCCCTCTAGTCTTACACTGCTAAATTAGGGACAGCTAGCGCAGATAGCCCTCGTGTAGCTTTGCGCGAAATTCAAAAACAAACAAACATTTGCCAAGAATTATACTTTTCTATGGTCTATCAAGTCATCCTATTTGTTGTCAAATAGATAAGTTTTTGCAATGAACTATATTAAGTAAGAGATTGACCTTCTCAGGATTAATTGATGCATTCACGTTTAGATTTCTTACAACTTTTTCAATACTTACTTGATGAGCACCACACGACTTTACTCTCCTAACGGTAAAACCCCATAAAAAATTAAAATAAGCTCATGTTAAGTCTCTTACGATCAACTGGAATCTTAACCAATATCCGTATTAATTAAAGAAAGAAAATGTGAATGTTCCCTTCTAATTCTAATAATGATGTATATCACATTCTGTTATAAAAAATGACTTATCTCAGGTTCCTTCATAAAGACATGTGACGGTTTTACTTGCTACAATTAACTATCAGTTTGCTTTCAACAACAAAAATCAACATTTGAAATTTCTATTTAACTATATAATCTTTAATTAACCTACTATTTCTTTTCTTAATGTTGAAAAAGCAAAATCTAATATGACAAAATGAAAGCAAATATGTCTTTAATTTAGTACGCTTTTTCATCAGACTACACAGAAATTGAATAATAAATAAAAAGGAGACATATGTTTAAGATACTATTTCCTTATAAAACTGTTATCCTTATTGAAGAACAACAACAGAAATCATCTCTGCCTAATTTTCTATAGGAAATTCTATCAGGTGCTCAAAAACATGATTTTTTTAAGAATGAAGGTTCTGCGTGAAGTAAGATCACCTATTGGAAGTCTGAGAAGTAAGAACTTAGGTGTACTATTAGAAATATTAGAAGTGAGAACTTATATCCGAAGTCTGAGAAGGAAGAACATATGTTCTACTATTGGAAGTCTTAGAAGTAAAAACTCATATTGGATATCTGAGAAATGAAACATCTATCGGAAGTCTGAGAAGGCAAAAAATATGTTGGAAGTCTGAGAAGTAGGAACATCTATCGGAAGTTTGAGAAGGAAGAACATATTTTGTATTATTGGAAGTCTTAGAAATAAAAACTCATATTGGAAGTCTGAGAAACAAGAAAATCTGTAGGAAGTCTGAGAAGCAAGAACATCTATTGAATGTCTGATACCTAATAATTTCCAAAGGTTACTTTTCATAGTCTGGTCCTTATCTTCGGTGCTGCTCACCTCTTGGAAACTTGTAGATTGTAGAAAATTGAGCTATTGCACTTGTGTTTGAGACATATTTGTGTACTCATATTCAAACTGAGCACTTAGACTACAAAGCGAAAATTAAATAAATAAGAATGAAGCTATTCCAGACTCTGTTACTCCTGTCGTTAGAGGACCCTTATTCCAACGTACCATACTTAATGCTTACGGTTTTTTAGAATGGAAATAGAAATATTTTGTTTGTTATTAAGCACAAAGCTACACAATGGGCTGTATGTACTCTGCTGTTCTCTGGTATCAAAACCAAGTTTTTAGTGTTATAAGCTGTTAGACTTGCCACTGAGTCACGAGGAAGGGAGGCAATGCTAATAACCAGTAAATTGTATTCTGTTTGCACTTTATCAAGGACGTAGCTAGAATTTCTTCATACTTATTTATTTCTTGTAAAGATGAACGGGTATCTTATAATAATGCGTCCTAGAAAGCCGAACGCCCGAGAGTGGGAGTCTAAAGGTCCTCCCCCATGAAACATCAAAACACTGGATACTCTGACATGAATTTTCAGGCTATTTTGAAGAATGGTAAATGAACTAGGCCTGTTACTTGCTGCATAGGTCCCTCGGTGGGTCAACGGTAAGTTTACGGACTTAAAATGCTGAAATCTGGGTTCGATTCCCTACAGTGGACAGGGTAATAGGCCATTGTGTAGACTTGCACTTACAAAACAGCAACAACAACTTGCTGCACTGAGTTGCTAGTTTAAAGAGGTGTTTTTTCTATTAAATGGGCAAGATTGATCAACACAAGTTACGTTATTGTATCTCATGGAGACAGCTTTGAAAGTGAAACAGTATTGTCTTACATGTTGCATGCAATGTAAATTCGACATGTTACATATTACAATTTCAAATAGCCTAAAACTGAGTTAAACTGTAATTTAGATTTAGAAGTTAATTGAATGGCGATATGTATCCAGTTTATGATATTTGTCAACAAGATTGATACACACGGTTTTCTTTTTTTAATACAAATATGTTTTAATATGCAAACAACAATACAATTTACAATAACAGTTATGACAAATAGTTATTACAAATAATGATATATATATATATATATATATATATATAT